>NC_141090.1:43178598-43453598 GCF_041138505.1 Cibotium barometz
CCCCAAAAGTAGTATTACATTGATTTTCTAGATCTATTAGAACTTGGTTATACCCCAAGAGGCCATCCAAGAAGATGTAGGCTTTCTTTCCTACGAATTCTTCTAGAATGTGCTCTTTGTATGGTAAGGGATAGAGATCTTGAGTTATGCATACATTGACTTTTTTCATTTTCTCATAGACTCAAATCCTGTCATTTCTTCTTTCGTATTATAATTATAGCTAATACCCATTTTGTATTCTCGAACTTATAAATAAATCCTGCATCATCAATAAGCCTATAAATATCTATCTTAGCCAATTGTAAATATTTAGGGCTCATAGGATAATGATATTGCTTCACTAATTATGCATCCTTAGGTCATACGTTTCACTATTTCTAGTGATACACCCTTTATGATAGTATACTTCTAAGCAAAGCAATCCTAAAACTTACAGAGTACTTACAAAGTCTCATTTTCTCTTTTGGTTTTAAATCCTTGGAAATCTATCTAGGTTTAGGGTCTTCTCCAAGGCATGAAAGATTTACTTCTTTCACCTTAGCTAGGCCATCATAGGATATATGAGGATCCCTTAATACTCCTCTTACGACATGTGGATTATTATTTATCTAGGGATTAAACCATTTTGGATTATTATTTATCTAGGGATTAAACCATTTTGGAACTTGTCCCAAGTCCTCCTTTTCCTTTGAGCCTTGATTCTCCTTAATTTGTACTTGATCTTTTATCTTTCTTTATTACATCTGCATCACACCAAGCATGATGATAGACTAGAGTAATGCTTAGGTGCAACTGGTCAGGTGATCATATTTTAACTCCTTTATCAACTATCATAAATTTGACTAAAATAGAGATTTGTTAAAGTTATGTTCCCCATTGTATTCATAAGGCCTCAAGTGCCATGGCTTCCACTTAGTGTAGCCAATGTAGATCCATTTCCATATAGATTACACTAGGTGCAATTGACTTCTTAGCCTTACTCTTTAAAGACTTTTGTATCTAATACATAATTGTAGTTGCCACTTAGTGTAGCCAATGTAGATCCATTTCCATATAGATTACACTAGGTGCAATTGACTTCTTAGCCTTACTCTTTAAAGACTTTTGTATCTAATACATAATTGTAGTTGTCACTTAAAGTTAGAAATTTCTATTTATTGAGTTTGATATTTCTATAGACTCAAAGAGTTCTGCCACACCAAGGATTCCAAATGGTTCTTATTCGCTCCCTAAACTTGTTTCAAAATTCATCTCTGTAGGTTTTGGAAGCACATCAAATGTTATTAAAAGATGCATCTAATTCTCCAAGTCCTTAAGTTCAAGAAATGGTTGCATATTTTGACTCAATATGGTCATGTTCTATGGTTTAGAACACGTTCGTAGACGTCAATATGACTATTGTGTATGTTCTAGGGTGTGTTGACATGTTTAGCACACGTTCATGGAAGTTAATTTGACTAATGTGTTGTGTTATACTCTTCTAGTATGAGTTGACATGTTTTGCACATGTTCAAAAAAGTCATTATGGCTATGCCAATTTTTCTTGTAAGTTCTGTAGTCATTGGATCTGTTTTACAATTTCAAAGCTTGGTCCTTCTTTCTAAGTTATATATTTGGTCAATCTAGCCTCTTGTATATAAGTATAAATTCATTCTAAGATCACATCATATGATCCATGTTATCTCTGGAAATTAATTATCGCAAAGCTATGTCAAAAATGCCTTTCAAATATCTTGATTCTATGCTCTTGCAAGACTCTAAGGGATCTTGCTATTGTTCCATCTACTATGGAACCACCAAATTTGTTTCTTCGATGATTAGTCTACCCCAAGTCTCCTAGTTATGCTTGGTCACAATACTAATACCAATAGCACCATCTAAGATTTTATTACCTACCAATCCTTGTGAAAAATAGGTTAAATTGCATTGATTTCATCACTTTCAAAGTTTTGTCCCAATTTATTCATAGGTAGTTTTGGTAGCTTCTTTTTTTACATAGGATTTTTTATTTTTTATATGTTTATGTGTGTTTTAATTTCTAGTCTCCACTGCTTCAAATCCTTCCCTAAGCATGGGTTGCCTTGAAGCAAAGTAGCTATAAGAACTCTAGTTTGAGAAGATAAGTGAAATGGCCCCTTTGTACATTAGGGTCACACATGGAAATGGAGAGTCTAGATATGTTGGGTATGTTAGTTATAAGGCACTGTATAGGTTTCTTCATAAAAGTGAGGCCTTGGAGTATATAAAATGCTCACTTAAGTGGGAAATGGACTACATCCACTTTCGGAAGGAAAGGGTAGAAGCCTTTAGAACTTAGGGGAAGATTGAACCTCAAGCTACTTCCAAAGCTACTTCCAAAACCTAGGTACATTAAGCTTGTTTTAGTCTTTTTTTCAAGATTTAACATGCAAATAAGTAGATTAAGTCATTAATTGGGGTAATTAAGATTTTGTGAATGTTCTAAATAAATTTTTAACCTTTACATAAACCCTAATTTGAATATCCTTGTTTCTCTTCCACGTCTCTCTACTAACATAAGCGAGTGAGAGATCTCATTTTTTTTCAATTCGTCCAAACCCTAAAAACAACTACCACTTACATATGGCCATCCTAACTGCTGGGGGGTTGGATAGATTCTTCTCTATTCAAGCCCTAATCTCTTAGTTTAGCTAAATGATGTGTTAACTTAAAGGATGGAGATCTGCAAAGTATAAAGATTTCTAAGTTTCTAGGCGTATTTATAATCGGAAGAGTTGATTGCTGTGATATGAGTTAATCTACAAAGTTTGAGCCAAAATTATAACTATTTTAAAATTATATTACTATCTAAAATTCAGTTTGATATTTGTAAAGTTACGTTTATTTTCCTCAAGATTTAGCGATTAATGGTTTAGACAAAGAATTTTGATAAGTTTTGTTATTGATACAAGGTCATAGAGTTAATCGTGGGATTAATTTCAAGACTCCATAGTATTTCGGTCCAAGATAACATAGATTTTAGGAAAGAAGGTAAAAATTTGAAGAAAGGATGAGGGTAGGGTTCTGGATAAAGATTGAAAAAATCAATGAAATTAGGGTTTTAGAGATTTGCAAGAAGCAAGAAAACTGTAGCACTTTAAAATTTGGAGACCAAACAATATCCTAGATTATACCAGCCCATTTTGGGAAGCTTATGTTGAAGTATATTCACACCCATACTCATGCACATGCACATACACATGCATACTATACATGCATGATTGTCCGTTTTATATATAATTATAACTACCTGCCCTCTACCTTCTATATTAAGAGGCACCCTTTGTATAAACATCAACACATCAATACAACACCTTTCTTGGCTTTACTTTCTTTTTTCTGGCCTTGATTTAGCTACTCATCCTCTACATGCAAGAGGGAATGGCACCTCTATCATGCCCAATGCCTTGCCTTTAGAGGCTCACTCAATTTGGACGTCAATGGGCTATGCAATCTGTCCCTTACTTCCACCGTAGCCTGTGGACATCTTTTGGGCCTTGTAAGGATTTCTATTTTTTGGGGATTAAGGCTAATTTTGAGCATTCTAAAGGATACAAGGCAATAACGATGCCAACTTGGAGCCTATAGTTTGCTCTTTCTAGCCTATAATTCCCAACCAAAATTTTAGGGTCTAAAGTAGTCATTTTCCCTCTCTTCTAGCAAGCACTTTCCACATCACCAAGCTCGTTACTGGGGGGAGAGGGGGAGGAAAATAGTGATTTTTTTTCTTTTATCAAGTTTTTTGGCTTTGAAACTTATCCCAGATCCTTATATATATCAAAAATTCAATTTTCAACCTCCATTTCCAAAACCTCCTCTATCCCCTTAAATGTGACATCTTTTTCTCCCTCATTTATTGCCTCCACTTCCCCACCAAATCACCCTCATTAAATGCCTCCAAATTATCCTATCACTTTCCACATCGCCGAAAATAGTGATTTTTTTTCATCTTTTTTGAATTTTTGTGCTTTAAAACTTAACCCAAACCCATATACATATATAAAATTCATTTTTAAAACTCAATTTCCACCTAAAACCGTCTCCACCTTACCTTTTTTCCTCCAAATCAGCCTCCTCTCTCTCTCTCTCTCTCTCTCTCTCTCTCTCTCTCTCTCTCTCTCTCTCTCTCCCCTCTCTCACTCTACTATGAGGTAATGGCCTACATACACACATTCCCGCTCTCTGTTAAAATATACAAGTGAATAGGGTGTGTGCAGGAACAAGCCCTTGGTTAGAGGCTGTAAAAGAGAATGTGTAACTGTGAAAGAACCTGTGAAAAGGTGAGAAGAATCTACTAGGAGAGAATAAAGGGTAGCATGAGAAGATTTAGGAAGTGTGGAGATATTCTGGGAAAAGTGAAGAGGTGGAGAGAATCAAGCAAAAGAGGTGGAGTGAATCAAGGAGAAATTAGTGGGATTTGATGCTTGGATGTAAACTCTATAAATTGAGGCATTGGCCTAATGAGAATTTTGATCATCCATGCCTACATTAAGCTATTTGCTAATTACTCACTATTTACGTCTGTTGATGATATTGATTCTAGTGTTTGATCCACCATAGCTCATCAAATTGCTCTAATTTCAACATGGTATCAGAGCCATGCCTAGAATCCATCAGGTTTATGAGCCCATTATCTAATTAATTAGGATTAGTAGATAATTAGAAATTAATCAAAATTTGCTCCATTGGACTCCATGGTTAAAGAAGAAAAGATCAAACAAACAAAACAAAAATCCCAAACATACAACAACCAGTGGATTTGCATTCCAACCAGGCTATGCAATGACTCTAGCTAGTGTTAGAGTATGGAGCACCCTAAGCTAAATGCCTATCCCCCCTGGCAGTGGTGCTAAAGATGTTAACCAAATCAACATGCAACCTTGCACGAGAGAGGGAGAGAAGATGAGAAGGAAGACCATGCAAAGGGGTCAATTTGGAGACTAGCACTTATCCAACCCTAATGAGGGTTAACTCCCCTTTGTGAGGCTGCTAGGGGCTCACTCCACCTCCACTTATGTCACTCAAATGGAGCTTCCACAATATAGGTAGAGAGAAAAGAGCAGGGGAGCTATGGAGAGCTCTACCTCCACTCAATGCCTTGTGTATGCAAGAGTGATCTCAAGATGAAGACAAGAAGAGGGAGGACCAGATGCACTTGAATTTTAATGTGGCTATGCATTTTCATTGCACCGACACACCAAACATTGACTTCATAATGAATTACCTTAAATCTTTCGTAGGATCACTTATTGCCTACATAATTTACAATTACAAAGTTTGTTTCTTTGTAATGCAAGTGTTTATGAAATAGATGTACATACATGTGTACGTGGGTGCATGTGTGTATATCCGTTTACAAGCATGTGAATGTAGATATAAATGTGTATACACACAAGTGGTTGACATATTGAGCTCCACTAGTGTTAGTATGAATGCCTGGCCAAGATAACATCTCCTTGTTTATGCCATTAGCATGGTTGGTGATATTATGGTTGATATGATGCTAGCGGTTTACATGTTGTAGATAGTTACTTTGGTTTCTACATTTGTAGCATAGTTATAGTGTCAGCT
The DNA here is from genome assembly GCF_041138505.1 of Cibotium barometz. Taxonomy (NCBI): domain Eukaryota; kingdom Viridiplantae; phylum Streptophyta; class Polypodiopsida; order Cyatheales; family Cibotiaceae; genus Cibotium; species Cibotium barometz. The sequence continues at coordinate 43,184,188 of NC_141090.1, forward strand.
TGTATAATCCGGTTCACACTATGGATCTTGTATGTTTACACTATTGACCTTATATGTTCAGTTTGAGATATAATACTACCATGAAAGAATATATCATGTTACGTACTATTAATCAAAGTTCAATTTTGATTATTGATGTTAGGTCTAGTTTGTTATAGAAAACCTCCCTCTAAGAGTTTTTGCATCAAGTCCGATATTGACCTTGCTTCTCATCTCATCCAAATTCAACTTTGTTACTTTGGGTCATACTACTATGAACAATGTTAAATTTTAAATAAGAAACTAGGCCAAGTTTATTATTAAAAACTTCTACCCAAGAGCCTCCTTTATATCAAGCCTTAGATCTTGTGTGTTTACTCAATTCGAACATTGTTCAATTTGATCTATAATACTCTCATGAGAAAAAAACATGTTAAGACCCACCTAACTCTTCAAGAAAAAAATTACATTACTTAATAAAATGTAAGCTAATGATATGGTTAAAATAACTTAAGGTCACATCAACTATAGCACGGGATTTTAGAAGAAGAAATAAGCACATCCATGACAATAGCATTATAATGGAGTTAAACAGCATTATAATGCCACAAATGCATCCATGGGGATTAAATAACATCATAATATCTCAAGAAAGCTTTATAAAATGTATCAAATGAGGTCATATAGCCTCCTCTTAGCTACCAATCATTTCTTATTTACAGCTCATATGTGAATGGCCTCATGAAAATGACACCTCTTTTCTTGATAAGGCCACTTTTTATATTGAGAGAGTATGAGCGCTCTCTATTGCAAGACTCGGTAGACTAAAAAATGTAACAATAATTAATTATGATATTTCTTGTATATCTATATATCTTCTAGATTAATGATAAAATATTGTGAGATTACTTGGGTTTCGTGTGCTGCACATATATTAGATCATATATATTGGATCTCTTGCTGAAAGATATTTGAAAATTAGCCTTTATACAACAATCTCTATTGGATGCTAATTTTATATCCAAGTTCATCAAAGAGCATCAATTTATGTATAATTTATTTAGAGTGTTGTTGGAAATAGGATTGTAGGAATGTGCACGTGCGCGTGCACACACACACAATGGAGAAGCTCAAGGGAGCACACAATGAGATGATAGATAGATAATGAATGTGTGCACTCTAACTGTCAATGAAGATGGTAGTGGCTAAGGACTCGCCAATACCCAAATCATCAATAAGGCGCATGAGCCAAACACACTCAACTATAGTTGTAAACGTTTTCCTGTACTCAGCTTCATAGCTAGAAGTGGCCATAGTGGGTTGCTTCTTGCTAAGCCATGATATACATGAATCACCAAGGCGAACGCAAAAACCACTCATGGATACGTGTGTCATAATATACAGTCCAGTCTAAGTCTGTAAATGCATGCCCTTGTGAGATAAAATAACCCAAAGTGTTTGGTGCCCTTTAGGTAACGGAACACCCGTTTGATAGATTGCCAATGCTTTGTGCTTGGGCTATGCATAAATCTGCTCAATATTGAGACCACATACTAAATGTCAAACCTAGTGCTACACAAAAAGACAAGGCATCCAACGGCTTCTTGATACAAGCCAGCATCAAAAGGGTCACCTAAATCTTTAAGACTTAGTCGTAAACCTAGCTCCATAGGTGTAGCTACAAGTTTAAAGTCTTCAAGATTGAACCTCTTCAACAATGCATATGTGTACTTCTCTATAGCATGATAATGCCATCATTACACTGCCAAAACTCAATGCGTAAATAATAGTTCAACGGCCCAAGATCTGACATCTTATAAAATTTCTCTAATTAATCCTTTAGTTAATCTTTCTAAGATTAAAAAAAGCTGAAATGTAAAGAAGAGAAGGGGGTGGCCTTTTCATCAAGGCATAGCATTTGAATTTAATTCAATTCATTGCAAAACATAAAAATCAAGAAAATCATAGATTTAACATTAAACAAGTAAGAAAATTAACTTACATAGAGCTTGTAAGTTATATGTAAAAGGTTTGCATATAAATAAGGTTAAGGGGATTTCAAATAGAAAATACCTAAGCAATGGTTAATAGGCATTAAAGTTAAAGCAAAAAGGAAAGTAAATTGTGCACAATGGAAGCCCAAGGGACATAGAGGAGGGCTCCCCCTTATAGGGTAGTTGAAGAGGCATTGGTTAATGAAAAGATAATGTTTAGTCAATGAAAGGTCAAGGGGTTGAAGTTGGAAGGTCATGCACCACTTACGCCTATATAACCATGAGTTTAGGGTCCATTTTGGATGTGGTTGGGTGGAGAATCAAAGTGCTGGTCTTACAAGTCCTTAAGCTTATAATGCAAGGAGCATTACAGGTGCAAACACTACATGACATCAATTTGGCCACTCCTTTGCTTATTAGCAGAACACGTGTAGGTTCTCATCACATATCTCATGTTGACGTAGGTTATTCTCTTATTACCAGTTTATGTAATGAAGAGGAACCTATCTCCTTTGATGAAGCAAAGGAATCTAAAAATTGGACGAGTGCTATGTAATTTGAGTATGATTCGATACTCCAAAATGATGCATGGGATTTGGTAGATTTGCCTCTTGGTAAGAAGGCCATTGGTACAAAATGGGTTTACAAGCTCAAACATAGAGCAGATGGCAGTGTTGAGCGATACAAAGCTAGGCTGTTGCAAAGGGTTATGCAAAAGAAAAAGGCATTGACTATGGTGAAACCTTTGCACCCACATGCCATCGTATAACTACTATGCGGAGTATCATTGTATTAGCAACACATAAAGATTGAAATGTAAGTCAGTTATATATCAAAACTACTTTCTCGAATGGAGATTTGCATGAGGAGTTCTATGTGTCTCACTCTCATGGTTTTGTTTAGAAAAGTCAAGAATCAAAAGTATGCAGATTAAAGAAAGCTTTATATGGTCATAAGCAGGCTTTCATAGCATGGTACAAAAAGATTCATGAATACTTGGTACACGTGATTTTTTGTAACAGCCTAATTGTCAGTATCCTCTATATTAAGAGGACTAAGGATGTTTTATTGGTCATTGGGTTATACGTTGATGACATGCTTCTCACAGGCCCTAATGATGATCATATTTTAGCTTCTTATTGAATTTAGAAAATTGTGTAGATTAGAGTTCTATGAATCTAATTTGGGTTAATTTAAGTCAATTAAAGAATGATAAAAATGAGAAATGGTCAGCCATACAAAGGAGGTTATGGTAAAATTTTCAAAAATTTGGTGGATAAGAAAGATTGTTTTTATGTTATTCCAAAAGAGTAATTCCCACCATTTTTGCATCTAAAAGAAATATTCTGATTACTCCATGTACATATTCACCTATGAATATGCATGGATATCACTGATATTAATTATTTTTATTTCAAAAGTATTATTCTCATTAAAACCAATTTTTATGCATAGAAAGATACATAAAGGAATTATTTTTATTTCAAAAGTGTTATCCTCATTAAAATCAATTTTTATGCATAGAAAGATGCATAAAGAAATTATTTTTATTTCAAAAGTGTTGTTCTCATTAAAATCAATTTTTATGCATAGAAAGATGCATAAAGGAATTATTTTTATTTCAAAAGTGTTGTTCTCATTAAAATCAATTTTTATGCATAGAAAGATGCATAAAGGAATTATTTTTATTTCAAAAGTGTTATTCCCATTAAAATCAATTTTTATGCATAAATAGATGCATAAAGAATTTTTATATCAAAATTAGAATTCTCTTAAATTCTATGAATAGATGTGATGTGAATCAGATAGATGTGATGTGAATAGAGGTGATGAGATGTGAGGTGAATGAATGGATGGATGGATGGATGTGATGTGAATAGAGGTGATGAGATGTGAGGTGAATAGATGTGATGAGATGTGATGTGAATCAGATAGATGTGAATGGATGGATGGATGGATGTGATGTGAATAGATGTGATGAGATGTGATGTGAATCAGATAGATGTGAATGAATGGATGGATGGATGTGATGTGAATAGAGGTGATGTGATGAGATGTGAATGAATGGATGGATGGATGTGATGTGAATAGAGGTGATGTGATGAGATGTGAATAGAGGTGATGTGATGAGATGTGATGTGAATGAGATAGATGTGAATGAATGGATAGATGGATGTGATGTGAATAGAGGTGATGAGATGTGATGTGAATGAGATAGATGTGAATGAATGGATGGACGGATGTGATGTGAATAGAGGTGATGAGATGTGAGGTGAATAGATGTGATGAGATGTGATGTGAATCAGATAGATGTGAATGAATGGATGGATGGATGTGATGTGAATAGAGGTGATGAGATGTGAGGTGAATAGATGTGATGTGAATCAGATAGATGTGAATGAATGGATGGATGGATGTGATGAGATGTGATGTGAATCAAATAGATGTGAATGAATGGATGGATGGATGTGATGTGAATAGAGGTGATGAGATGTGAGGTGAATAGATGTGATGAGATGTGATGTGAATGAATGGATGGATGGATGTGATGAGAATGAATGGATGGATGGATGTGATGAGATGTGATGTGAGGTGATGGGAGTTCTGGTTGCCAATGATGCCATAGGTACACCGATGAAGGAAAAATTGGAAACTAGGATTCAACCGAATATTTTGGAGGATTATGATCAGTGACTTTTCATTAAATGATTGTTTTAAAGACAGCTGATTTTGTGAAAAAGGTAATTTCATATTGGGTGTGTAAGTGGTGTGACTAGTATTAAGTTTGCATGAATATCTGGCTAGGGGACCTGGAAACTCTTTTCCCTGGTACCTGGAACAAAACCTAACCAAATTCTTAATTGGATCCCATCACTACAGTGGTTGGGCGGTTGGCTAACCCACGAGACTGGATGGGGTTAGGCTAGATTGATGAGTCCCTAAAATGAGACTCAACTTTGTTATGGTACAATAGATTAAGTAAATCCCGGATTAAAAATTGTTCTATGAAAAAGAATCAACGGCTATGCCTCTCTCAATGAGGAAAAAAGCGTTGGTCTCTATGATCCAAGTGCAATCTTTTCCTTGATCTAACTATGGGACTTACGGGTTCGGTGAGATCAGTTCAGTTAGTTAAGGCTTTTGACTACGTTAGAGTAAACCTGTACAAGGAGGATATGACTTCATTTTAGTAGTAGTGGACTTGCTTACCAAAGTTATCAAGTGTCTAGGTAAAAGTACCTATAAACTCCAGCTCCCAGCAGCCCATATCAAAATCCACAATGTATTTCATGTAAGTTTGTTAAAGCCTTATGTACCCAGTCTCGATTATATTCTTGATGATGAACAAGTTGTAATCCCTACTCAAGGAGTCCTTGAGTAGGGATTATAGCCTAGTAGGATCATAGATTCTAGAGAAAGGCAACTCCGTAATAGAACTTTTGTAGAACATCTAGTACATTGGAAAGACTACTCTGAAGAGGATGCAACTTGGGAAGATGAAGCTACTCTCTTAAAGGATTACCCTCAATTCATGAGACGAGATGAGGACATCTCGATTTCTTTAAGGGGGGAAGGATGTAACATGCCCATCTTCATTAATTAAAAAATGGTCCCTATAAATAGATGAGTTTATGAGTTTTTATGGTGTAAAAATCAGTGATTTTATTAAACGAGCCATTTTCACTTAGAATCTTCAAATTTTGACTCCAAATTTGGAATCTACGCACAAGTTTACCCTAATATAAGATTTTACAGTATCCAAAACGAACACCGGATCAAGCTTATATGCGAATTTTAGTTATTTTTAGTTTTAAAAAACGACGACCTTTAAACCTTAATAAATGCAAGACCGGGTGTCCGATTGACGGACGATCTGCACCCCAACGACCAAGGGAATATCCTAGACATTTTCATTGAAAAAAAAATCCCCCCTCCCCCCCGACGCTCCGGCATGCAAATCGACTCAGTCGACATCCCAAATTTGGGAACCCTGCCCCAAAAAAGGATCGTACACACTCACCGGGGCGCTCGTACAATGGCCGCGTAAGGACCAAAGGTCAACCACCCATTGTATGGTCCACATGTACCGCCATGTGGCCATCCATTGTGCCTCTAACCAAAAGGGTACATGCGTAGTACCAAACCTTTACCTATGCACCACCACCGTACCTTTTCCCAGGCTCATGTAGACAAGTGACCGGTAGACTTTGATGGTACATCGTCCCTTAACCCGTACTTTGCTTTGTACCCGCAACCGTACCTTGCACCTATATAAACCCCCAAGTGCTCCATGGCCAATACCTCATTGTGTAGATTACACCCCTAGGCTACACCCTGCACAAGGCCGCACCGCCAGTCCATACCACCGCTCTACACCTGCATACTGGTACGTGCAGTCGTGCCTCACTACCTTCCTCTCAGCATGCCCTAATCACCCATCTCTCAGATAAGCCCATTTTCAGTCACCCCACCCTTGTGAGGAGAGGGTGTCCTTAACTCTTCTCCCCCCCGTGTGAAGAGACTTACAGCCCTCACCCCCTTGAAGCAAAACATTTTTGGCCTTTGGGACATCTCACAATCCCCCCCCCATTTGCATAGACTAATAAGAGGTTTTGGAGCTTAGAGGAGATTCACACGCTGTGGTTTTTTGCTCATAGAGTGAGCAAACGATCTCAGAATCGATATCCGACATAAGCATCCGACGTAAGCACTATGACCGGAGCATCGAGCACTATGAGGCAGTGATCAAGATGGCCCCATCTCATAAATGCCAAAATGTCACCTCAGGAGAAGTACGCAACAATGAGATTAGAGAAAATTCTCCTAATGCGGCTCCAACCCTCCAGTTGGCAAGCTCCACAAGGTAACCCTAGCACATAGCTTGGCTTTCATTAAATTATTCTTTAATATTAGTATCAATAAATCAAGAAAGAAGATGTGAATTTTTTCCATTGAAAAATGTTAGAAATTCTATGAAGCTATTATTTGAAGTGATTTTGTATTTTGTAATCGATGGTTAGTATTGAAATTATTATTTTTAAGAGAAAGAGTACAAGTATTTTCTCCTGGCTTCGATGCTAACTCTGTTTCTGTGCTTGTGTAGCCAGGCGGCATCGTTATGAAGGCCCAAAATCGGCCCATGGTATCCCTCATACCATTAGGAGAATGAGGTTCGCCGATTGAGGCGAGTGATTGTGATGCTACCTAGTTCTGAGGGCCCAGGCTAGTGTGGTGAATAAGCCCACCCTAGCACATAGACATCCCTCTAAGGGGCGGGAGGATCGAGCGGACAGAGCCTGAGGGGGCGACAGGCCGGCTTGAGTCCTCGCCAGCTACCGGACGACGAGGTGTATGGTCCCGTAGGGTTTTGCCCAGCATGTAGAAGCTGGAAGGCCGAATTCTAGATCATCCACAGTATAAAGGAAAAGAATAAGAGAGCCAGTTTGGCTTGTATGTAATTGATTCTTGTATAAATTTTCTATATATATATCTTTTCTTTAGCATTATTATACTGTGGAAAGAGGATTTTTTAACGAACCTTGTGAAAGGGCCCTAATTAAGGAACATGTTTATTTATGTCAAACAGCGTGATAGGAAAAATTAGAAAACAAATTGATGCGTGAGTAGGGTGGAAAGTGGGAGGATGGAATGCGCCAATGGCACATCCTACGGACAAGTGGATCCAATTAGTCGGGTAGCTTTCTAACAGATTAAGTAAAAGCCCTATGCTAGATAAATAAGTTCGCGTCGGGCAACTCTATTCTAGAGACTAGGCGAGTGGCTGTGCCTTACATGGATGAGGAAAAAAGCATTGTCTCTAGGAATCAAGATTAGTAGTTGCCCAAATTATGATCAATTACCCCATAGGTGATTTGATTCCCCATTTTGGAAGGGGGGAACCTTACATTTATATCATCCCACGTCAATTAATTTTTGGATCGGATGGTGAGATACACAGTAGTTCTTCCACCCAATTCAAGCATTTCCTATGAAAAGACGAGCAAGAGTCATCTTGCTCTATTTATATCTGACCACATCAAAGTACCTTTCCCCCACTTTTTATTTGAGAGTAGGCAACATAAGAAATTGAAGATAATGAAGTCTAGTATGCTTCATCATTCCTAACGTTTAAAAAAAAGGGTGTATTCATAGGTAGAGGGAGAGGTGATGCAAGAATTAGAAGGTGATGACACTTTTTGTTTATTTCTAAAATTTTATCTGGGCTTATATTACACACATAAATCTTCCCTTTTATATACTTAATACTGCATAATTTGGAGAGGTGATGCAATAATTAGAAGGTGATGACACTTTTTGTTTATTTCAAAAAATTTACTTGGGCTTATTTACACACATAAGTCTTCCCTTTATACCTTAACCTTTTGAAGATCCCACCATTTAACCTTACACCCTTTTACCTTACAAGAAGGCTTCTCAATTAAATCAAAGGTGCATCTCAATTTCTGAAGCTCGGAGGTTGAGACTGTAGATTGACTTTTCCAAGGTCCTCAATATAATGTCTACAAGTTAAAAATTTTGAGATGTTTCATGACCCCATTCGAGTTTGGATGCTCATTTTCCATGTTTTGCCAAATTTTGGTTCCTTTTACAACTTTTAAAAATATGGGTAAAATGGAGTCCAAGTTTGAAACTGAGAATACATGAGGAATGAACTCTTGTCAAAGTAGTAGAGCATCTCAATCTCCCTAAATATGATGAGCTCTTGTCAAGTAGAAAACCCTATCAACCTCCCTAAAGGTATTAATTTTATATTTTTAAGTAGTAATCTTAACCTCCTTAAACACATGATGAGCTCTTGTACACAAAGTGATACTAAATCATAATGTGTTTTGTGCAAGCATAAAACATAGGATTTTAAGTAGAATTTGAGCAATGGCTATGCAAATTTGACTATCATCTTACAATAGTATTATATAGTAATTTTGCACCACTCCCATATCTTACAGAATCCTCCTTATCCACAAAGCCTTATATGATATAAAGCATGCAGCTTTGTACACTTAGTCTCTAAAGCAATGCTAGATTATTTCTTAATGATCCAAGAAATGCACCCCAAACCAAGGTAAGCACATGTGTCTAATCTAAGCCATAAAACTCACTAGGATCTTGCCCACACAACAAAGGTTTGAGTATAATCTTGAGTACCTTATATGTATCCCAATCTAAGATACACAATCCATTGAGGGTCTTTCCCATGGAATAGGTGATACCATACTTTTAACTATAGTATCTTAAATATATCTCAACATTAACATACTTGCTTTTCAATGATTCCCTTAGAACTTGCTTAAAACGCCAATAACAAAATTGGTGTATAGTCAAGTATTGCTTGCGTCCCATGTTTTTGGAAAAGCATTAAACATCCCATGTTTTTGCAAAAGAATTAAACCACCAATAGATGTATAGCCAAAGCTAGCATGCCACACTTGGGCATCTTTCATTACATTTGAAGTGTCTACCAGATAAGCATCGTCACATGTGTCATACATGTCTAATTTGTACAAACCTTGGTTAAGAGTTTCAGTGAGAACAATTTGCATGTCCTGCATATAGAAGGCAAATTCTTCTGAATATCTGAAACAAGAAGTATATTTTAAAGACAAGGATCCTCACCACTTACAATAGTAAGGATAATCTCACCAATACCTTATGACGGTAAGAAACATTCTTAACACACATAATAGTGTGACCATCCTGCATAGATTCCATGTTTTGAACCAAACTTCTATGAGACGTACTATGCTTAGAAGCATCACTATAAAAAATCCAACTATCAGACGCAGTTGCACTAAGACATGAATCTTGGTTAGGATTAAAGTTGCAGATAACCATAAGTGAGAGACAACATTTACAGAGTCCTCTTATTGTTTGGGGCATAACCAAAAATGAATATTGAAAATGAAATAATGAGTGCTATCTTCAATTCAATCCATCACTCTACATAAAAACACATACAAAAACTACATGAATATTGAAAATAAAATAATCATTACCACAAATTAAAATGTTCCACCTTATAACCCTCATGCAAAGGAGGACAATTATTCAAGAGATGAATGGATGTTAGAGATATCATTGTGCTACATAAAGAATAACTCATGGGCCATTGATAGTACTTTTAAGAAAAAATTATTTGGTCTTCCATTGTATGAATGGATGTTAGAGATGTCATTGCACTGCACAAGAATAAATCATGGACCATTGATAGTACTTTTAAGACAAATGTATTTGGTCTTCCATTAAATGTGACCATCTTGCTAAACTAATATGGGATTGGTATACCTATTTGGTTCATGATGTGCACCAATGATTCAAGGAGAAATCAAGAAAGCATTGCCTTAGAGCTAACAATGAAGATGGTACTCTTGAGGATGTCCGACCCATTGCTATTATAATTGACAAATCCATACAAGAATTAGAGGCAATTATCAAGGTGGTCAATGAAGATCCTCCTAGTTTGTGTTATGAAGACCAAGGATGTTATCAGCAAGTTTCATGTCATGTGATAGTGTGATGGTTCCATATAAAGAAAGTTTGGGTGGAGAATCTTCTTTCCAAAGCAAGGAATTAGAAACTTCTAGAAGATATGATTAATCATTACATAATTTTCATGCATGCTCATTCCATAGGATTGTTGTATGGTAAAGCTATGGGCTCTTAACCCATAGCTTTACCATACCTATATATGTGGTTTTTATCCATATGGTTTGTTGTTTATTACGTTAGTTTAAAAAAGCACTTATAATTATTTTATTTTGATTGTTACAGTAAGTTCTTTATAAAGTGGAAAACCTTTTAAATCTATGAACCAAAAGTGCAATCTATAAAGTGTATTGAGAGTAGATAAATATTTTTAGTAGATTGGGCACCCTACTCTCACGTAGCTTAGTGTGTGAAAGAGATTTTAAATTATATAAGCCGATCTTCCTAATGTTGTATAAACATTTACTATAATGAAAACTTGAGTCTACTCTCTTCTCTCCTATGCTCTATGTTTGTAACTCTCAAGCCCTTGCTAGTGTGGTAGTGTGGTAGTGTGAGTGTGAGTTGAGAGGGGGAATGGAGTATAGGTCATCAACTCTATCTTACTAGTATATCTATATTTCTGATGTCGATGTCTGATTGAGACCTTGCACTTACGTGGTTTCAGACCACCTAGTCGGCTCCTGAAGAGCGGTGAGACTGACGCAAATGTTCCCAATGCAATAAGCCAATGCTAGCACGTTGAGCTGCCGGTCTACCTAAGCTTGGGGAGCTAGTCATGAGTGCAAGTAGGTTAGTTCCTAGGTCCATCATGATTCTGGATAGGAGTTCAAGTCCAAACAAGAAAGATATTAACACAGACTGGATACAGATAGACAGAACTACGTAGTACATAATAGAGACAACCCATGAGACATTATTCAGTATTAGCTTGAACTCTAAACAGTACAATACATTGGCAATCTCAGCTCATGAATGCTTTTGCTCCACTATCCCCTCAGTTGTCTATCCTCTCATCCACACAGAATGGGAATAATCCCCTTTCATCCTTACATCCATCCATGGACTACCCACCATTAGTAAGAAAACCGTTACAAGTTGTTACAAAGCAAAAAAGCTTAGCCCATAATAGTTTGCTACACAACGGGACAATCTGGGTGGCACCCTAGGCGGTGGCCAAATGGGCTGGTTGGTCAGCACAACACATCACGATGGACATTGCGTCAGCAGTGAAGCCTAGAGTTGTTGTTACTTTGAAAATTTTCCAAATCTGGATTACCTCTGACTTCGGACCATGTTGTTCAGATAACTATGGCTTGTTCCATCCGCCTTCTTCCAATTCAACGTCCAAGCGTGCCTGAGAGCCCTATCCTTTCATCTTCATGTCTAGATTGTACATCTGCCTCTAGGTACTTTGCTTTAGCCCTTTTCATAGCATCTATTGCCATGCTAACCGCCGCAAAGAGCATGGGGCTCTATCTGTTCTAGAGTGATGGCATAGTCTTCAAAGACGGTATGCCCCAGCTCTCTTGGCCTAGCTCCACTTCCACCCATAGGGTGGTCTCCTGGATGTTTTTGATCTTGGAGTCCCCTTCTCTCTGTTTTCTAGATGACTTTGTTGGTGAGGGGCACTAGCAGTGTTGCTAGATGACTTTGTTGGTGAGGGGCACTAGCAGTGTTGCTCTTTGAATGAGTCGATGCCTCCTCACCTGAATCCATGAGTCATAGGAGCCCAATTCTTCCTTGCACAGCTCTAGATCCAAGGGAAGGGCTTTGGCCTTCTTGTCCTGCTTCTACTGCTACCTACTAGGAAGAACTGCTTTGGTCCTAAGTTGCCACCTTAGGCACTTCCAAATTGGTTCGTGAATTTGGTGATGTCATCCCAATTGGAAGGCCTAATGGCACCCACCTATTGTGCTGACTGCACCAAATTTTGCATGCAATCAAGGGCACTTTCCTTCCAGGCACTTAGGTTCTTTTGGCCCAGTTCTCTTGCAGCTTCCGTTGCATGTCTTCTCGTACCCTCTTTTCTATTTTGGTCCAGTTTTGAAAGTCTTGAAGCATCTTTTCCTTGGATTGTTCTTCCTTAGCATGGGCTACTCTATCTTTTTCTTGATGTTAGCATTGTTGTCATTAAAGTGATGTTTAGCTCGTTAAACCTCATCTTTCCACCCTTGTTTTTGGTTACCCTTGCGTGTTTCCACTTCTTTCTTCAACGCCTTGATGGTCTTGCCATCCTACTTTTGTTGTTCTTTGAATTCTTCAATGAGTGCTTCTAGTTCTTCTATCTGGACCCTTAGAGCTGACTCATCGTTTGCTTTCTCTTCCAGCTTCTTTGTGGCTGCCCATGCATGCTCCTTTAACTCATTTTCATGGATGAGATCCATTGTTGTGAAAGTCCATAGCACAATCTCTTTCACTTGTTCACATTAGTTGGCTTTTCCCCCCTCCTTTCAGGACAACGAACCTTTTTTTCCAAGTTTCTATCTTCTGTGGTATCATCTCATTTTCCTTGTTCATCTCCTCTTCTCTACTAGCACCTCCTCTGCTGCTACTTGCTTCTTTTTCCAATCCACCATATCTAGTGCTTCTAATGCCTTTGCTGGTCTTGGGCCTAATGTCAGAGCCGGATTTGGATGTCCAAACCCTTCGTCCGAATTTTTGTCTCGTGAATGAATGGTGGGGAGCTAACTGTTTGCAAGAAGGCGTGGGTGCTTGCATTACTACTGTTAGCTTTTCCAAATAAGCTCCCCGTCACCCAATGCATGAACCTCCCATTGCTCCATTCTTTTTGCATCTAGTTCATAAACCTCTAGAAATTCTTATGCATCTAGTACTGCGAATATTGCCTGTGCTTTCACTAGCTCCACTTTATCTTTGTCATCCCTGTCTTGGATGTCCCTTATGATCTTGATGTGCTCCTCATGGATTAGAATGACTTGTCCCTCCATCCTTGCTTGCCTTTCTATGACTTGATCCAACTCCTCTTGCATTTGCATCATTTCCTAGTTCTTCCTGGCCATATTCTCCTTCATTTCCTCTATCTCCTTCTTCAATTCTTTATTGGCCTCTTGGAGCTCCTTGATATATCTCTACATGTCATCCAGTCGGCCTACTTCTGCCCTTCTTCTACACAGATCCTCTTATAGGGGTTCCTATTGGCTTATCACATTCTTCAAGGTAGCATCCTTCTCTTGATGGATTGTAGTTTTGTTATTTCCTTTAGCCTATTGTTCATGCATCGTTGTAGATAATGTAGGGCTCCCTGCACCCATTCCATCTGAATTGTGTCTGGAAAACTTACCTGAGCTTGTACCGTCTGTGCCAACATGCATGCCGAGAGTCTTGGCTGTGGAGGCTGTTGCGTCTCCAACTGTAGATTGGCCATGGAGGTGACCTCCTACTCTGTTGCTCTACTGCTACTACTCCAACCTCTGGGACAACATCAACTTACCCATGTCGGCCAAGTTCTCCTTCAGTTTGTCGGCCACTTGGTACTTCCATTGCTCCGTTGACATCCTTTTTGGAATCTTCCCCTTTTCACTATCGGACTTCTTCTATCCAAATTCAAACACTCTCTTCTTTCCCTATCCTGAGGCTTATCGGTGGGCTTTGTGAGGGCTTCCCAGCTTCCCTAGTCCGTTCTCCTTTGGGCCCTCCTCCTAAGGTTTACCAGTGGGCTTTGAGGGCTTTGAGCTTTCCAGCTTCCCTGGTGCATTCTCCTTTAGGCCCTCCTCCTTCTCCTTTTCAGCTTCCCTACTAGTTAGGCCTTTCCTTTAAACAATGCATCCAGATATGGTATGATCTTCATCTTTGTGTTGGGCCTAGTGAGCTTTTCCATTTGTTCCTTGTAGTTGTGAAGAACCTCTGCCCATGCCACTCTTGTGCTAGCTTCAGTAGCCTTCACCATCCCGAAAGTTTTCCTGGACATGCAGTAAGGCTTGTGGGTGAGTTTATCATTTCTACCACAAATCACACCTACTTCTGCATGTCTTTGTCTATTGTGTCTGTTATTTTATATTCCTTGGCCTTTCCCTCCAGTAGGACAAATTCTTCTTTGAAGTCGTCGTCCTCTATAGGCTTGATCTCCACCTCTCCCTCTCCCTACTATGGATGGAACAACTTGGCCATATACCCTTAAGGGACTAAATTCCCTCTTTTCTCCTGAGGACAGAGTGATAATGTTGGATTTTTAGACCTGTTCCAACTTCTCCTCGGCTCTGAAATTGTGTTGGAGCTCCTCCTAGGGTAACTTCGTGAGCTACTTGAGGCCCATCTTTTCCAACCATTCTACATGCTTGTCTGCCTCCTTGTGCAAGGTGGTGGATAAGAGATATTCAAATTCTATCATCCTGTCAAACAATAGATAGCTAGTAATGAGAGTAAGAAGGCAAGGATGACAACAGATTTTTGGCAAAGAGAGAGTTGGAAGTGCAGTGAAGTAGAAAGTGTTTACACAATAGAGAGATGCAGATTAGGTGTTCAATTGAGAAAGTGTCATGATTTCCAGCTATTCTCGTGGCGTATGCCTCTCATGGTATGACCATAATTACCTGATATCACCATGATTCTCCCTAATCCTTTTTTAATTCAGTCTATATTGCACGGGTCACGAGGTCATTAATGGTCGGGTTGCAGTGGGGTGAAAGTGACGTGACACCTTTCCCTTTTCATCCACCATGCACCCTTTTCGGGGGGCAGCAACATCGATTTGGGGTGTGCTTGATAGTGAACTCAAACTCTTATAAGAGATCAGCATCTATCTAGCTAACTTTCTTACCAGGTCTAGTTTGTTTACCAGTTTGTTTACCATGTACAAGAGTGCTTTATGGTCCACATGAAATTCAAACACATTACCTAATAGATAATGCCTAAATTTTTTGATCGAGTAGATTATCCCCAATGATTCCTTTTTTGTGTGTTCCTCTCTATCTTGGGATACCTTTTGCTTGCATAGTAGACCGATTCGAACTAGCCTTCATGTGACTCCTATATAAAAGCACTTCTAATGGCAAAATCAGAAGTATCCATGAATACATGAAACACCAAATCAAAATTTGGCTGTTGAAGAATTGGTGCCGATGACAATATCCGCTTCAGATTCCAAATTGCCTCCTAACAGGATCCTGAATAGACATATTTTGCATCCTTCATGGTCATGCAGTATAGGGGTATTGCCATGTTTGCTACCAGGAACCTCATGAATCTGATATGCTTTGATTAGTCCCAAGAATTTGGCTAGTTCCTTGGTGTTCTTGGGTGGCTATAGCTTTATAATGATCTCAACTTTTACCGGATCTACTGCTAGTCCTTCTGCAAACACTATGTGCCCCAATAGAGACCCGCTCTTGTGATGAGTAAAGGTTCACTTGGTTGGATTGAGGCTCAATCTAGTTGTTCTGTACTTCTCCAGACACATCATCAGTGCTTTATGTGATCTTATTTCTCTCCAGACACATCATCAGTGCTTTATGTGATCTTATTTCTTTCCAAACACACTAAAATCATCCATGAAGACCCTCATGAAGGTGGTTAAATATTCGTAGAATATTCCAGAACCATCCTCTCTGGAACGTGGTTGAAGCATTCTTCAGCCCAAAAGTAATCACATTGGAGGCGAAAGCCCCCTCATTCTATTATAAAGGCTGTTTTCTCCTTATCTTGCAAAGCCATGTGCACCTGGTTGTACCCATTGAACCCATCTAGAAATGAGTATATTTAATGTCCTGCTATACAACATCCATGAGAGAACCTATGAATGGTAGAGGAAATGGATCTGATATGGTGGAGGCATTCAATTTTTGGTAGTCTATATACAAACTCAGAGCTTTTCGTTCTTCTTCCAGACAATGACTATGGGTGACAGCCATTTGTGCTATGTCCAACTAGATAAATGAACCCCACTCTTATTAGCTTATCTCACTCTTAACAGCTTATCTATCTCCTCTTTGACCTACTTGGCGTAGTTAGGGTTCATTCTATACCTATTCTTCATGATAAGAATTGCATCCTCCTTTAGATTGATGGATCCGTGTTAGCATGCTCACTTAGGAGCGCGCTTTCTTGCATCATCTGCGGCGGAAACACTTAAGATACTCTACTAACTTGGAGAGAATTTGCTACTCGTCGATACCTTGACCATGTAGAGATTCAAGGATACGATTTGTTAAGTAAGACCTAGCTAGTTCTATCCCGCAGGGAGAGCATGGTCTTCTAAAAATCAAATCACCCACCATAGGGTAATTGATCATAATTTGGGGAGAATTTGGGCAACTACTAATCTTGATTCCTAGAGACAACGCTTTTTTCCTCATCCATGCAAGGCACAGCCCCACTGGCTTAGTCTTCTAGAATAGAGTTACCCGAGAACTTATTTATCTAGCATAGGGCTTTCACTTAATCTGTTGGAAAGCTACTCGACTAATTAGGTCCACTCGTTCATAGGATGGTGCCGCGTCGAGGCATTCCATCCTCCCACTTTCCACCCTACTCACGCATCAATTCGTTTTCTAATTAATCCTACCACACTGTTTGACATAAATAAACATGTTCCTTAATTAGGGCCCTTTCACAAGGTTCATTAAAATAGCCTCTTTCCACAGTATAATAATGCTAAAGCCAAGATATATATATATAAATAAAGTTTATACAAGAATCAATTCCATACAAGCCAAACCAGCTCTCTTATTTTTTTCCTTTATACTATCGATGATCTAGAATTCGGCCTTCTAGCCTCTACATGTGAGGCAAAACCCTATGGGACCATACACCTCGTCGTCGTCGCTGTAGAGCTGTTGGCGAGCACTCAAGCCGACATGTCGCCCCCTCAAGCTCTGTCGCTCGATCCTACCAATTGTAAGGTTCTCCCCTTTCAAAATGGGGGAAACACTTAAGATAGTCTACTAAGTCTTAACTTGGAGAAAATTTCCTACTCGTCTCGTCGATACCTTGACCATGTAGAGATTCAAGGATACGATTTGTAGGTAAAATCTAGTCCTATCCCGCGCGCAGGGGGAGCATGGTCTTCTAAAAATCAAATCACGCATAGGGTAATTGATCATAATTTGGGCAACTACTAATCTTGATTCCTAGAGACAACACTTTCAAGCTCTGTCGCTCGATCCTACCAATTGTAAGATTCTCTCCTTTCAAAATGGGGGAAACACTTAAGATAGTCTACTAAGTCTTAACTTGGAGAAAAATTCCTACTCGTAGATACCTTAACCATGTAGAGATTCAAGGATACAATTTGTAGGTAAGATCTAGTCCTATCCCACACGCAGGGGGAGCGTGGTCTTCTAAAAATCAAATCACCCATAGGGTGATTGATCATAATTTGGGCAACTACTAATCTTGATTCCTAGAGACAACGCTTTTTTCCTCATCCATGTAAGGCACAGCCGCTGCCTCGCTGGCCTAGACTTCTAGAATAGAGTTGCCCGAGAACTTATTTATCTAGCGTAGGGCTTTCACTTAATCTGTTGGAAAGCTACGCGACTAATCGGGTCCACCCGTCCGTAGGATGGTGCCGTCGGGGCATTCCATCCTCCCACTTTCCACCCTACTCACGTATCGATTTGTTTTCTAATTAATCCCACCACACTGTTTGACATAAATAAACATGTTCCTTAATTAGGGCTCTGATACCAATTGTAAGGTGTCCCCCTTCCAAAATGGGGGAAACACTTAAGATAGTCTACTAAGTCTTAACTTAGAGAGAATTTCCTACTCGTCGATCCCTTGACCATGTAGAGATTCAAGGATACGATTTGTTAGGTAAGACCTAGTCCTATCCCACAGGAGGAGCATGATCTTCTAAAAATCAAATCACGCATAGGGTTGATCATAATTTGGACAACTATTAATCTTGATTCCTAGAGACAACGCTTTTTTCCTCATCCATGCAAGGCACAGCCACCACTGGCTTAGTCTTCTAGAATAGAGTTGCCCGAGAACTTATTTATCTAGCGTAGGGCTTTCACTTAATCTGTTGGAAAGCTACCCGACTAATCAGGTCCACTCGTTCGTATGATGGTGCCGTCGAGGTATTCCATCCTCCCACTTTCCACCCTACTCACACATTAATTTATTTTCTAATTAATCCTACCACACTGTTTGACATAAATAAACATGTTCCTTAATTAGGGCCCTTTCACAAGGTTTGTTAAAATAACCTCTTTCCATATTATAATAATGTTAAAGATAAGATAGATATATATAAAGTTTATACAAGAGTCAATTCCATACAAGCCAAACCGGCTCTCTTATTCTTTTCCTTTATACTGCCGATGATCTAGAATTCGGCCTTCCAGCCTCTACATGTTAGGCAAAACCCTATGGGACCATACACCTCGTCGTCGTCGGTGGTAGAGCTAGCAAGGACTCAAGCCGGCCTATCGCCTCCTCAAGCTCTGTCGCTCGATCCTACCAATTGTAAGGTTCTCCCCTTTCAAAATGGGGGAAACACTTAAGATAGTCTACTAAGTCTTAACTTGGAGAAAATTTCCTACTCGTCGATACCTTGACCATGTAGAGATTCAAGGATACGATTTGTAGGTAAGATCTAGTCCTATCCCGTGTGCAGGGGGAGCGTGGTCTTCCAAAAATCAAATCACCCATAACATAATTGATCATAATTTGGGTAACTACTAATCTTGATTCCTAGAGACAATGCTTTTTTCCTCATCCATATAAGGCACAGCTGCTAGCCTAGTCTTCTAGAATAGAGTTGCCCGAGAACTTATTTATCTAGCGTAGGGCTTTCACTTAATCTGTTGGAAAGCTACCCGACTAATTGGGTCCACCTATCCGTAGGATGGTGTCGTCAGGGCATTCCATCCTCCCACTTTCCACCCTACTCACGCATTAATTTATTTTCTAATTAATCCTACCACACTGTTTGACATAAATAAACATGTTCCTTAATTAGGGCCCTTTTACAAGGTTTGTTAAAATAGCCTCTTTCCACAGTATAATAATGCTAAACACAAGATATATATATATATAAATTTTATACAAGAATCATTTCCATACAAGCCAAACCGGCTCTCTTATTCTTTTCCTTTATACTGCCGATGATCTAGAATTCGGCCTTCCAACCTCTACATGCTGGGAAAAACCCTATGGGACCATACACCTCGTCCGTCGGTAGCTGGGCGAGGACTTAAGCCAGCCTATCACCCCCTTAAGCTCTGTCGCTTGATCCTACCAATTGTAAGGTTCTCCCCTTTCAAAATGGGGGAAACACTTAAGATAGTCTACTAAGTCTAAACTTAGAGAAAATTTCCTACTCGTAGATACCTTAACCATGTAGAGATTCAAGGATACGATTAGGTAAGATCTAGTCCTATCCCGCGCACAGGGGGAGCGTGGTCTTCTAAAAATCAAATCACCCATAGGGTAATTGATCATAATTTAGGCAACTACTAATCTTGATTCCTAGAGACAACGCCTTTTTCCTCATCCATGTAAGGCACAGCAGCCGCTTGCCTAGTCTTCTAGAATAGAGTTGCTCGAGAACTTATTTATCTAGCGTAGGGCTTTCACTTAATCTGTTAGAAAGCTACCCGACTAATCGGGTCCACCCGTCCGTAGGATGGTGCCGTCGGGGAATTCCATCCTCCCACTTTCCACCCTACTCATGTATCGATTTGTTTTCTAATTAATCCTACCACACTATTTGACATAAATAAACATGTCCCTTAATTAGGACCCTTTCACATCTTCTTTCTTAATTTATTGATACTAATACTAAAGAATAATTTAAAACTCTTTTTAAATGATAACCAAGCTAACCTGGCCATCGTTCCCTTGTGGAGCTTTCAACGGGAGGGTTGCAGCCGCATTAGGAGAATTTTCTCTAATCTCATTGTTGCGTGCTTCTCTCGAGGTGACATTTTGGCATTTTCGAGATGGGGCCACTTGATCACCGCCTCGTAGTGCTCGATGCTCCGATCACAATGCTTCAGATATGGATTCCAAAATCGTTTGCTCACTCTATGAGCAAAAAACCGCAACGTGTGAACCTCCTCTAAGCTCAAAAACCTCTTATTAAAGTCTATGGAAATGGGGGGGGGATTGTGAGATGTCTCAAAGGGCAAAAACGTTTTACTTCAAGGGGGTGAGGGATGTAAGTCTCTTCACACAGGACTTAAGCCTGCCCAATGAAAGCTCCTCCTACGGCATTTAATTTTTTCGCATAGCCTGGGTGTCCTACCAACAGCCGGACTATCATGAGCTTTATGGAGGATTAGTTTCTTTAAAGCATGATCCTTAAGGATACATAGCCTGTGATTGAAGTAGAGGTTTCCTTCATGAGTGGAGTATCCCTTGATTAGATTCTTCTCCTTTCTCTGAATTTCATCCTTCTTCTACTAACTTCACCATCCTCTAATAATCTAGATCATGAGATGAGACTTCTTTCACCTTGACCAGTATGGGATTATTTGGCATCGAAATTGTACTTAAGAAAGATTTGCGAGCTAAGTGCATTTGCTATCATATTATCTTTCCCAGGGCGGAATTTGATATCGAAGTCATATTCTTGTAGGATTTCAATCCATCTCATTTGTCGCATGTTGGGTGAAGATCCACTTCAGACTTTTTGGTCAGTTACAAGCTGGAATTTGCCCCCCCCCCCAAGAGATAATGTCTCCATAATTTGAGGCAATGAATAACTGCTAAGAGCTCCAAATCATGGGTGGCATAATTTGCTTCATATTTCCTCAGCTTGCAGAAGTATAAGCGACTGGTCTTCCTTCTTGGTCTAAGACACCACCAAGTGCTAGACTAACTGGCATCAGTAAAACCACTTCAAATTCCTTGGTGAAATCAAGAACTTTCAAGACTGGGACAGAAGTAATAATGGCCTTGAGCCGATCAAAACTGTTTTAATGGATTTGCAGCCACACTATTTTGCAATCCTTCTTAAGAAGATTCGTCAAGGGTGCAGCTACCAAGGCATAATCTTTGATGAAAATCCTATACCATCCCATGATTCCCAAAAACCCACGAACTTCACGAACTGATTTAGGAGGTGGCCACTCTAGTATATCTTTGACCTTGGCCGGATATACTGAGATACCATCTTCGGAGACTATGAATCCAAGATACTCAATTTAATGAGTAAAGTAGGTACATTTGCTCCTCTTAGCATAGAGTTTATGTATGTGCAGCAATTGCAGAACCCTATGCACATGCTCCTCATGCTCTTCCATTGACTTGGAGTAGACTAAGATGTCATCAAAAAAGACAAGCACAAATTCATCCAAGTAAGGACAGAATATATCTTACATTAGGCAGTTGAAGGTTGCACGAGCATTGGTTAACTCGAATGACATTACAGTAAACTCATAGTGGCCATAACGGGTATTGAAGGTTATCTTGGGTATATCTGCTTCCTTGACTCTGATCTGATAGTAACCAGACCTCAAATCTAACTTTGACAAAACTTTGGTCCCATGAGGCTTGTCAAGAAGCTCGTCAATGATGCGAGGGATAGGATACTTATTCTTGACAATGACTTGATTTAGCCCTCGATAGTCTATGCAGAGACGAAGACTGTCGTCCTTCTTCTTTTGGAAAAGAATAGGTGCTCCCCAAGGAGAGCTACTAGGGCATATAAATCCTTGCTCAATGAGTTGGGAAAGTTACGCCTTAAGTTCAATGGCTTCAGGGAGGGACATTTTGTAGGGTGTTTTGAGATGGGTTGAGCTTCAAGGATCACCCCGATTTCATGATCGACTTCTCGAGGAGGCGGTATCGCTCAGGAAAGATGTTAGAGAATTCATGGAGCCAAGAGGGTTCTGTCTCCTTACTAGGTTCAATGACTTTGTTAAGCTTGTCTAGGAAAACTTATTATCCCTTACGTGCTTCCTTGAGAAGATGTTTTTCCTTGACTACCCTAGATTTAGGTTTACCTGTTTTTCCCTGAACGGATACTACTTGGCCCCATGCTCATTTTCAAAGGTTATACTCCCTTGGTTAGAGTGAATAATAGCTTTGTTTTTTGCAATTAGCCAATCCATCCCAAGGATTCCATCATAAATTCCTAATGGCAAGTCTCTAAAGTGGCCATGAGTTTGCTCAAAATCAAGGTTTCCTACAGAGAGTGGCGAGATACTACTTCTTTTCCACTAGCTAACTCTACAATCATTATTCTAGCTGTTTTTTGACCCAAGTTTAATTTTTGCAACACCTAGGAGAGAAAGAAATGAATGGGCACTGCCACAATCAATCAAAAACTAGAATGGCTTACCACCGATGAGTGGCTGGGGTTTGGATTACACCAAATTGTTGATTTGGACCTTGATGTTCTACCATCACATGGACAGTGGCGCGCTCTTCTTCAGCCATTTCCAAGGTCGGTTCTTCACTTATAGAGCAAGGCGGTTCTACAAACTGCTCCTCCGTGGCCTTTGCCATGTCCACCGCCTCTTGTACCTTGGTGGATAGGGGTTCCTCGGCCTTGATTTGCTCTGCCACCTTGGGGAAACGATGTTGCTAACTTGGGACAGTTGGCCCTAAAGTGTCCCGACGCATTGCATTCAAAACATAGAGAGCCTTCTCTGGAAGAAACAGCATACGAGCGGGGACAAAAGAGTTGCTTTTCCGCCCTCGGTTGTAGTAGGGAAAATTCTATTGGGGTTTCTTATAGGGCTACTCTTTAAAGTTTTCCTTAGGGTAAGATCTCTTTTGAGGCTTATCTTTGTCGATTCGCAGTTCTTTCTTCACAAGAGGTTTTGCTCATATGAGAGCATCATGTAATGTACTTGGCGTCATTGCCTCAAGGCGGGAATCTAAGCATTCATTTAAACCTTGGCAGCAAAAACGAGCCACTTACTGGGAAGTAGTCATAGCTGGGGCATACTTCCAGAGAGTAATAAATTTGGAATAGTAGTCTTCGAGAGTTAAGCTGCACTGCTTGAGACTAAAAAACTCATTCATCTTTATGGATTCATGGGATGGAGGAAGATATATTTCCTTCACGGCTTGCTTGATATCTTCCCATGTTTGAGAATGCTCGATGATTCCCTTATCTCACGGCACCATTGTTTCCACTAGAGTTTTGCATCTTCAATGAGGCGAAACCGTACAAGCAAAGACTGGTTTACTCCTCCAGTACCGGCAATTGAGAAATAATCGTCCATTGCTTCAATCCAAATTTCGTCATCCTTCTCAATCTTTGAACCTTCCCCCCCTTTTAAAGGAGGGAGGTTGCATTTGCTTGAGCAAGAGCTTCTTCTCCTGGATATATCGGTGTATAGTGCATTGGGAAGTGGAGGCTGATCGTCCTGGCCAAGCATTGTAAGATTAGATTTTTAAGATTACAAGATTCATACTTTGCACAACGCTTAAGCTTTTTAAAAAGTAAAACATTGAAATCATTTTATTTCTCAAATATTTACAAGGACAAGTTTTATTATAAAGACTATTATAAATAGTCTTATTTGTCATGAAGGGAAATCCTTAGCTCAACTATGACATAAGGCTAGAGCGATCCACTAGGTGAAATATGGGAGTTCCGTTGTAGTTTTTAAGACTTAAAAAATTGATGGTTAGACTCTGGATTAGAGGTCCCAGCACGGCTACTCTGTCCGGCTGGTAAGACCTGCATCACTCAGACATACACCTAGCGGTCTTGTGGTATGCGAATCCCATCTATAGTCACAGAGGTGTCGAGCCTGGAAGTACCCACGACCAAAAATAAACAGACCATCTTCAACTTTTCAATACAACGAATCTGCTTTAGATCGGGTGGTAAGGTTCCCAACTCGATCCGCTCGGATGAAGAAACATCCCGGCCCATGACTCTAGAAATCTCTATCCCATCCTCTTTCGATACGAGAGAAATGGGGGAGGGACATCTTCTCTAGTATCTGCACCATGGTGTCACGGAACTCAAAATTTGAGGAGTGACAAGTAGTCTGGAAGATGCACTGGAAAACTAGAAGTCTCAAGTAGGCATCTCCCTCTTCCTACAATCATTCAAACATCAATTCAATTTGTTCTTAGTAAGGCATTTTTATTAATTAGCATTATGTTAGGTAAAAGATACATTACAAAACAGTCCTTAAATGGCAAGTCCTAGGAGTTAAAATCGGCTTTGATACCAATTGTAAGGTTCCCCCTTTCCAAAATGGGGGAAACACTTAAGATAGTCTACTAAGACTTAACTTGGAGAAAATTTTCTACTCATCCATACCTTGACCATGTAGAGATTCAAGGATACGATTTGTTAGGTAAGACCTAGTCCTATCCTGCAGGGGGAGCATGGTCTTCTAAAAATCAAATCACCCATAGGGTAATTGATCATAATTTAGGCAACTACTAATCTTGATTCCTAGAGACAACGCTTTTTTCCTCATCCATGCAAGGCACAGCCCCACTGGCTTAGTCTTCTAGAATAGAGTTGCCCGAGAACTTATTTATCTAGCGTAGGGCTTTCACTTAATCTATTGGAAAGCTACCCGAGACTAATCAGGTCCACTCGTTCGTAGGATGGTGCCGCCTCGAGGCATTCTATCCTCCCACTTTCCACCCTACACACGCCATCAATTTGTTTTCTAATTAATCCTACCACACTGTTGACATAAATAAACATGTTTCTTAATTGGGGTCCTTTCACAAGGCTAGTTAAAACAACCTCTTTTCATAATATAATAATGCTAAAGATATATAGACAAGATATATATATATAAAGTTTATACAAGAATCAATTCCATACAAGCCAAACCGGCTCTCTTATTCTTTTTCTTTATATTGCCGATGATCTAGAATTCAACTTTCTAGCCTCTACATGTTAGGCAAAACCCTATGGGACCATACACCTCGTCATCGGTAGCTAGCAAGGACTCAAGCCGGCCTATCGCCTCCTCAAGCTCTGTCGCTCGATCCTACCAATTGTAAGGTTCTCCCCTTTCAAAACGGGGGAAACACTTAAGATAGTCTACTAAGTCTTAACTTGGAGAAAATTTCCTGTCCTATCTTGCGTGCAGGGGGAGCGTGGTCTTTTATAAATCAAATCACCCACCATAGGGTAATTGATCATAATTTGGGCAATTACTAATCTTGATTCCTAGAGACAATGCTTTTTTCCTCATCTATGTAAGGCACAGCCCACTGGCCTAGTCTTCTAGAATAGAGTTACCCAAGAACTTATTTATCTAGTGCGTAGGGCTTTCACTTAATCTATTGGAAAGCTACCTGACTAATCGGGTCCACCCGTCCGTAGGATGGTGCCGTCGGGGCATTCCATCCTCCCACTTTCCACTTTACTCACGCATCAATTTGTTTTCTAATTAATCCTACCTCTTTGTCTGACATAATAAACATGTTCCTTAATTAAGGCCCTTTCACAAGGTTTGTTAAAAAAGCCTCTTTCCACAGTATAATAATGCTAAAGACAAGATATATATATATATATTTTATATAAGAATCAATTCCATACAAGCCAAACCAGCTCTCTTATTCTTTTCCTTTATACTGTCGATGATCTAGAATTCGGCCTTCCAGCCTCTACATGGCTACATGCTGTGCAAAACCCTACGGGACCATACACCTCGTCGTCTCCTAACCTGGCCACCATTCCCTTGTGGAGCTTTCAACGGGAGGGTTGGAGCCGCATTAGGAGAATTTTCTATAATCTTATTGTTGTTGCGTGCTTCTCCCGAGGTGACATTTTGGCATTTTTGAGATGGGGCCATCTTGATCACCGCCTCGTAGTGCTCGATGCTCCGATCACAATACTTTAGTCGGATCTCTATTCCAAGATCGTTTGCTCACTCTATGAGCAAAAAACTGCAACATCGTGTGAACCTCCTCTAAGCTCAAAAACTTCTTATTAAAGTCTATGCAAATGGGAGGGATTGTGAGATGTCCTAAAGGGCAAATACGTTTTGCTTCAAGGGGGTGAGGGCTGTAAGTCTCTTCACACATGGGGGGGGAGAAGAGTTAAGGACACTCTCTCCTCCACAAGGGTGGGGTGACTGAAAATGGTCTTATCTGAGAGATGGGTAATTAGGGGGTGTTGAGAGGAAGGCAGTGAGGGCTGTGAGGCACGTCTGCAGGTACCAGTATGCAGGCGCAAAGCAGCGGTACAGACTGGCGGTGCAGCCTTATGCAAGGTGCAGCCTAGGGGTGTACTCTACGCATTCAGGTAGTACTGGCCATAGAGTACCCGGGGGTTTATATAGGTGCAAGGTACGGTTGCGGGTACTGAGCAATGTACAATGAAGGGATAGTGTACCGTGTACCGGTCATTGGTTTGCATGAGCCTAGAGAAAGGTACGGTGGTGTGGTACGCATGTACCCTTTTGGTCAGAGGCAGCATGGATGTCCACATGGCGGTGGGCGGGATCCCCAAATTTGGGACGCCGGCTCGATTTGCATTTCGGAGTGCCGGGGGGCGTTTTTTCAGCAAAAATGTATGGGATGTTCCCCTGGTCATTGGGGTGCACACCATATATCAATCGGACACTCGGTCATGCATTCATTAAGGTTTAAATGTCATCATTTTTTTAAACTAAAAATAACTAAAATTCGCGTATAAGCTTGATCCAGTGTCTGTTTTGGATGTTGTAATATCCTATATTAGGGTAAAATCGTGTGCAGATTCCAAATTTGGACTCGAAATTTGAAGATTCTAAGTGAAAATTTCTCATTTAATAAAATCACTAATTTTTACACCATAAAAACTCATAAACTCATCTATTATAGGGATATTTTTTTAATTAATGAAGATGGGCATGTTATAATGAAGTAGTAACTTTGCCAAAGTTTTTGCCCTCTAGGATTTCAAGAAGATAAGATGAATGAGTTCTTGGAAATTTCCAAGGAAGAGAAGACTATAGAATAGTACCACTAAGCTTTTACCAATCTTCTCTAATTTACTCCTACTTGGATAAAATAACACTTCTTAAGCAATTTGATAAGAAACTTTTGGATCACTTGGTCAAGAATGCAAAGCCTTCTTCGATCTTTAAAGTTCTGACCATGGTGAAAATTTTTGCCAAGGCATTTCTAGTGGGAAAACCACTCAGAGGAATATGAACCCTTGTACTTTAGAAAAGAGGTTGAGCTACTCCAAACTTGAAAGATGAGGACATTTTGATTCTTCAAGAGGAGAAGAATGTAATATCCCTTCCTAAAGATTCCTCAAATGTGTAAGCATATGTGAAAATAATCATGTTTTTCGTTAAAAAGTTGTACAGAGAGAACATAAGTCTAGAGAGAGAAAGTTTGGGCTGGTTAAAATATTTGCTAGGAAAACTTATCCTCGGTTTAAGATACTTATATGTATGCCCAGTTTCAAATTTGGACTCTATTTGGCCCATATTTTCAAAAGTTTCAGACTTGAGGACAAACCATAAATGGAACTGAAATTGGACCAAACATGGAAAATAAGCATCCGAACATGGATTGAGGTTATGTAACTTCTCAAAATTCATCTTCTGGACAATTTGAATGTTTTTTCCATATATCCAAAACCCCCACCTCTTCAACCTAGGATGTATTCACATTATGTAAGTTAGTGGGCCAATGAAGTATCAAAAGCCAGCCATGCCACAAGCCTTATATATGTTGGTAAAGATAAGAATTGGGCACCCACTTAAGTTGGGCGGTCAAGCAAAACCCATTTGTATATATACAACTTTTGATAATGTGAATAGGGGAATCCAATCATTTCTTAAGTACAAAGCTTTCTTCTTCTCTTGAGATCTTACCTTCTTACTTTCTTGATTGTAGAATGCATTCTTATGTGTGTGGATGGAGTGTGTTGAGTGTGACTGGAGAAGAAGGTGGTTCAAGCTTTCTAGCTTAACCTTTGCCTTTTAGAAGGATTACTACTCAGTTGATTAGAGAGTAGAGTAAGGGCTCCAACAAGAGGGAATGACACACCTTTTGGCCTCTTTAACCTCTCTAATAGGGACTTCCATGATCCAAGACAAGTGGTCTAAACACTATCACTATGGTTCCTTGCTAGAAAAGAAAGAAGATTCTTGACATGAACAAATGACGCTGCTACTGGGGGGATCAAACTAGTCTTCGATGAGATAAGGAAGTACAGCTATTTTTCCTACTCTATCTTGCCCTTGGATGTAGATCCTTAGTAATAGAGTAGGCGTTGCTTCTAACCTCAACCTCTTATTTTATGTTGCTTAATTTGTTCAATTCTTTGTCTCATGGGAGTGGTGGAATGAAGAGCAAGCTCTCTGGGTGTGATTGAGGTGGGATATTCTACACTCCACTTGTATAATTTCATCATGACTACGAGAATTAGCCTAGATTAATTAGGACATTAGTGTACATAAACATTTTTTATATTTTTTGCTGAGATAAGCTTAATCAAGATATTAATCCTTGTAGTTATTTTTTTATTAAATTGGGTTAAAAATCATGACATTCGAGAGTTACTAAGTAATCCTATCATGTCAAAAAACCCAAAATTTTTTAAAAAAAACTTGAGAATAAAAAATCTACAAAAAATATGTTTTTTGTTATCTAAAAATTTTCGATTGTTGACCATGATCCAAATCGTCCCAATCCATATCATTAACTTTGCATCCAAATCATTAACTAGAGCTTGAAAAATGATTAAGAGACTATCTTCATAAATGGTCTTCATTTTACCAAACACTTGAGCAAAAGAAGGGGGGCTATCAAGGTACCAATTAAATATTCTCTTATAAGAGGGTATAAAGTTAGAGTGAAGACCCTTGTATTACCTAAAAAGTATACAAAATCAATTTCCCTACTGTTAATCTAATTCTAGGGTTAACAAGATCTACCACCATTATCTTACATCAAGGAGTCACGATAGATACACGAAAGGGTCATACATTCAAGATATGAAGTAATAGTGTCCAAAGCTACAACTTGGATGGGCGCCCGTAATGGTATGACAGAGTATTTATGGTGATTTTCGCTTCAAGAGCATGTGGTAGCAAGTTAGGATGAAGTCCTAAGTGATGTAATTCATGGATATATTATGAGAGTATTCATTGTAATAGCGCCTCTTATGAGCCTAAAGTGCTCGGTCGACCATAGTTTAAGTGAGTGTGAACACTTATGGCCATGTATATAAGTGAATATCTCTCATAATACAATAGACTCTCCCATTGTGCAATTGAGTCTTACTCTTGCTTATACTCTTGCTAATCTCTCTCCCTAATGCATGCTAGTGAGTGTGTGTGAGTGAAGTGAGGTGAGAGAAGGGATGAGTACCCGTAGTAGTGCAACGTGGCAGGAGACCTCAAGGGTTATAAGCTTGGCCACTGGAAAGATCCTCAACGACAGTTGCGGTTCACCAGGTAATCTCTTGTTGGATGTGTTTCAAGGAGGGTTAGGGTGAGCCATAACATTTTTTGCGCCACTGCCCGAGAGCCATCCCTTGGCTTTTTCTATCGTTTTTTCTCTAATCTACGCATTACCCACCATTGCCCATTATCTTGATTAATGGTTTCCCATGAAAAAGATGTGGATTTGATGATGATTTGTGTGAGTTTGGTGTAGAATAGCTCTCTTTTTTGTTTTTGTAAAGAATTATTTTTTCTTAATTTTTAGCTTAATTTGTTGTTTTTGTTGTTGTTATTGTGGTTTTTCATATTCTTAGGGCTTGCACATAGTTTTTATTAGGCTTAGTTTGAACCCATTGCATCAAACAATGTAATAGAATGCAATTTTTAGTGAATGTTAGCTCTCTTTAGGGTTAAAGTGAATGTTAGCTCTCTTTAGGGTTAAACATAAAATTAAAATCATTAATTTTAGCTTAATTGTGTGTTTTTTATTTGAATTGTTTGCATTAGAGTGTTAGAAAGCATTTGGAGTAGCTTAATCCTTTAAAAATTTTCTTAAAATCATCAAAAAATCCTTGAATTCAACT
The DNA here is from genome assembly GCF_041138505.1 of Cibotium barometz. Lineage (NCBI taxonomy): Eukaryota > Viridiplantae > Streptophyta > Polypodiopsida > Cyatheales > Cibotiaceae > Cibotium > Cibotium barometz. The sequence goes on from NC_141090.1 coordinate 43,214,548, forward strand.
AATTTCTCTTAATGGACTGGTTTTTGTCATTAAGAGTGATTAATCTTGTTTAAGAGGCCTAAAAATTAGAAAATGTGTTAATTGGGGTCTAAATTGATCATGTAAGTAGTCGAAATTAGTGTTTTTGGATGTTTTGAAAACATCTAGATGCATTAAAATACCTAATTACATCAATTTCTTCATCAATTGGAAGAATTTGACTCTCTTTGCTTAATTTTGCGGAGAAAGAGGAGACCACAATTAAGAGTCTAATTAATCTCCTATTTTAGATTAATTTACATATTTGTTGATGCACATAGATTAGCATTAGTGTAAAAGAGGGAAAGATTAGTGAAAGGATTAATCTTTGATTAATTTTTAATCTCTTTTTTTGCATAACTCATTAAGGCTAATGAGTATTCAATGAGTAAATGCCCATGAGTTGTCAAATTGCCCATTTAGAGGGGTCATTTATAAAGGGTGTAAGGGGTGTCATAAGAGGTTAACTTTTTTTATTCCCACTTACCTTTTTGGAAAAATGCCAATATCTCCTTAAATTTAAATTCAAAAAATATACCCCCCAAACAAGGAAATTTGTACTTTCCACTAGACTCTCTAAAAAAATTTGAAAAATTTCAAAAAAAACAAAAATTTCAAAATTTCAAAATTTCAAAATTTCAAAATTTCAAAAAAAATACATGAGACAAGCCTTTCAGGGCCAAGAGTTTCATGGTTCCAAGCCATTTCACGAAATTACCCTTCTCACACGGAATTCCATTTCACAAAATTACCCTTCTACGGAATTATACTTCACAGAATTCTATTTCACGGAATTAACCCATTTTACGAAAAGCATTTCACGCGGCCAAGAGTTTCACAGCCAAACCTTTCACGGATTAAGGGTATCATGCCTTAAGACCTCACGCCATTTAAAAAAAAACAAACACCCTTGTTTGGAGGCTCGTATCTCCTAAACCGTATATCCGATGAAGGTGCTCTAGGGCTCATCGGAAAGTTGACAACATCGAGCTCTTCAACTTTGTTCTTGGTCGTCCGAAGCCTTTCACAGATTAAGGGTCTCACGTCTTAAGACCTCACACCATTTTTAAAAAAACACACCCTTGTTTAGAGGCTCAAACCATATATCCAATGAAGGCGCTCTAGGGCTTATTGGAAAGCCGACATTGAGCTCTTCGAAATTGGCCTTGAGCGTCCGAGTGCAGAATCTATCACTTTGGCCTCCGATCAACAGCCTCAAAATTCGACCCGAAAATCGAGACAAAAAACCATCTGAAAAACACAAAAAATCGTATTTAGAAAAACAACACAAAAACGACGACGAACCATATTCGGGCTACTTTTTTAGGGTCTAAACGATAAAATCACGAACGACTCAAGGAAACAAAGTTATAGTACTTCAAAAAGACTATAACTCTCTCATACAGAGTTTTTCAAAATTCCTTTTGGAACGCCCTCAAAAACGTGCTGCAAAACATGGAAAATTTCTCGAAATTGTGATAGAAAATAGGTTTTAGGACCTCCTCTTTTATCTGGAAAGTTACTAGCATGCACTTTTTCTGAAAAAAATATCTCTAAGAGGTCGTTCATGTTCGTATAGCACCTAAGCTGATTAGGGCGAATGGACACTCATGAGAAAATATAAAAAGTAAATAAAAAGTGTGCTTGCTCGTTAAGGAGCATTTAGGCAATCAGACATGGCAAACGTTAGAGGGATTGCCAAGGATCACATAAGGAATGAACCCAATGGCTGACATCTTTGAGCCATTGAGAACTATGTTCCAAATGCACCTCCCAATACCATTGGCCATGCCTATAACAAGCGTGTCATCGGGTTTTACACCCACTGTCACTTCGATCCCACCGAGCTTTGGTTCCTTACCTAACATTCCCACCAATCCTATAGATACCAACCCTTTTAAACCCCTGGAAGCCCACACCTTAGACATACTGACTAGTCTAGGAAGGGGGGTAGCCTAAGGACTCAATGAGTCTCTCCCAAACAAGAGCACTCACATAAGGCCTCAGTGACTCATACAGAAATACGATTGTACAGATTTTCAAAATCACAGGCAAATACGACTGAACAATAGATCGTGTTCAATTCATACAAATGTTTGAACAGCGATGTGAAGCCTTTGGAAATCCCAATTGTCCCACCAAGGTATATGCGTTGAACCTATGCTTAGAGGAAAAAGCTAGTTGATGGTTCATCACATTAATGCCTGTGATCAAGACCAACTTCAGAACCTTGAAATCGGCCTTTATACATGGCTTTTCCAGACAAGGTGATTGGTGGATTGTAGTAAAAGAACTCTATTCAATTGAGCGTAAACCAAATGAATCCATTAGAGACTTTATCCTATAGATAAAACTCTTGGACTCATGATGTGAGTCATGGGAAAAATTAAATGGATAGGCTTAAAGAATAACAGCTTACACAACTTGATGACTAATTGGAGTGGCATTCGTGTCCTAAACACTTGCATTGACCTAAATCCATGCTTAGACCACTCCCATTAGGTCCCAATTGGTGAGAATTAGCACTAATTAGGTCTCATTTGTCTAAATTTTTCTCTTTTTAGTGGCTTAATTAGAGACTTAATTAGAAGGTTTAATTGGTAATGATCACATCATTAGATTAGCCTTGACATTGCTACTCTAGATTAGTTGAAAACCACTCATTTGGAGTTAACCTCTAACTTTAGCCTCTTTCCACCTACAACCATTCACACTTAACATGCAATCGTTCACTCCTAAGCATATGACTGTATACTCCTAAGCATAGACATACGCTTCAAAAAAAAAACTTGCCACGGCCGTTCACTCCTAAGCATAGACCATACACTCCTAAGCGTAGACCGTTCACTCCTAAGCGTAGACCATACACTCCTAAGCATACAAATGTACACTTCCAAAAAAACTTACCACGGTCGTTCACTCCTAAAGCCACGACCGTTCACTCTTAAGCATACGACTGTACACTCCTAAGTGTACGGATGTATGCTTGTTGTTCATACTTAACCTACCGATCGTTCACTCCTAAAGCAACGGCCATTCACTCTTAAGCATACGGCTGTCCATTCCTAAGCGTATGGATGTACACTTCAAAAAAAAAGTTTTTTTAATAAAAATAAAAATTGCCACAGCCATTTACACCTAACTCATGGCCATTCACTCTTAAGCATACGGACATACACTTAGGAGTGAAAAACCCCCCCCAAAAAAATCAAATCTTTAGAGGTGCTTAAGGTCTACCTCCCTGACTCACTAGGGTGGTTTTTACATGCACGAAACACCTAAAAGGCCTTATTTCACCTTAATGGGGACGAGGTGTTTATACGCAAGGTAAAAGAGAGCCAAATCTTATATTTTTGATTTGCACGCGCACTGTTGAAGCTTTTCTAAGCTTCAACGCACACCATGGACACCTTTCAGTCATGGTTGCATGCCATGCATGCCCCCATTTCATTGGGCGGTACCCCGTCCATTATACATTCCCATATGGTCGACATGCCAAAAGCACATTTGGCCGTGAGGGCAAAATGATTTATGTAGAGCCCTTATCTAATGGTGCACCTCCATATATGCACCATGGATCTATTCCAATCCCCACCTGCGTACTACCTCCCTTAATCCCCAAATTGACATTGTGCACCTAGCACAAGCTATAGGAAGGGGAGTGGCACACCAATTTCACCCACTGACATCACATACACAACCAATGTGGGTGAAAATCTTCAAACTCATGCTGAAATTCTACAACGTTGGAGACCCCGTATCCCACCTTGAGGTCTTTAACCAAATCTCCCAGGCATTTGAAATTTTTGATGATACAACAAAGGTCCATGTCTTTGGACTAAGCCTTGAAGGTAAGGTGGTGCAATGGTTCTAATCCTTGGACCCTCGGCACAAAGGCATTTTCAAAGCAGTGAAAGAGGCCTTCACTCTTGGATTTGCACCATACGGGCCCAAATGGAGCCCCGTTATCCAATTGTTTCAACTGGAACAAAAACCAAAGGAAACCTTACACGACTACATTGCACACCTTAAGTACCTCGATTCACATTGCAAAGAAAGGAAAAAATTGAGTAACAAGCAATTAATGGACCGTTTCCTCTTGGGCTTGCAAAATTATAAGCTTCGCGATCATCTGTTAGTGTGAAGGACCCCTTAACCTTTGTTCAAGCCTGTAATAAATGGGCACTCTTTCTTGATGATAATATGCGAGAAAGCCATTCTACGCAATTGGCTACCGAGCTAATGACTTTGCAAAGCTCGTTTATAACATGACCATCATCTCTCCCCGGCACCATGAATTAATGGCTACACTGCCCCCAACCCCCCACTCGCAAATAGCGCCACCACGACCTTCTACAATGCCCATCTTTCCATTGCAACCATTTCCATTGCCTCTCATAGCAAACCCCATTGATCATGGAAAGACCAAAACCTGGTCCATTGCCAAGCCAATGGAGCCCATGTGCTCCGACACCCCTGAGGCACCTATTACACATCATCTTCCTTTGCTTGTGCCTCACATGGACCCTAAACCAATGGCACATACCATAGGTACGCCCATAGGGAAACCACCTCTTTAGTGCTTCCTCTACCAACAAGGACTCCATAGAGTGGCTGAATGCCCTTAGAAGAAAAGCCTACCACAATGTCATGGCTATGGGATCGACCATTACTTCAAAGATCTCCATTTGCAATTAATTTTTTCACTCCACGGTCAAAGGCATGCCATCCCTCAACATGTTAAGCGTTCAACATGGGAGGATATCCACTGTCCCATTGAATGTCATCAGACGGTTTGCAGGCCAAACTCAAGAAGTCCAAAGAACCAAAGCAATCCAACCCTTAGCTACCAAATGTGCCACATCCAAAAAGAAACAACGCTCTAAGCACATTGCCAAAGGTGAAGATCAGGTTACTATCCAAAGTGGCTCAACAAAGACCGCATCCACCTCCTCCGGAAGTGATGATCATGCCAAAATGCCACTCCCTGAAGCAGCCACGCGAAATTAAGCCAAACTACAAAAGCGCCTCGCCACATATCCCAATCCCATCATCGAGAAGCAACATCTTCAACAAGCCCAAGCATTGGTATAGGACTGCCAGGCTCAACTCAAAGAACCACCCTTACACGTGTCCTATGCACTAACACTTGAGGAAATACAATTCCCTACAGAATTACTTACTCGATGTCTGGGAAAAGAGCTTGAACTTCCACACTAGGTAAGGTAAGAGCCCAAGCTTATGCGCAAGGCTAAGTAAGATCCGTTCACCAACACGATGTTAACAAATGAAGATCTTGCCCCACCTGTGCCTCCTAACCCTCCATTGCCTATTCCACATGTGGCCAAGACCAAATCCCACGTTCACATCGAACAATTTGATATACGGATAGTGACACAAAGTCCAACAAAGACTCACAAGGTGCCCACACAAAATTTGCTGAGGTATTTTACCCTCCTATGGCACCCAATTCTCAACCTCAACACCAGTCAAATAATGACCACATTGAACTTCCATATACCATTGCTAGTCGAACATATGAACCAGGCCCTAAAAGTGAGGAAGCTCCTCAATCAATGCGACCTTGCCAGCCTATCAGCCTTTCTGTCCTCCCAAATCCAAATGCCCATTGGAATCTTGTATAAGGCAATCCAGATTTATAGAATGATCTCAAGGATTGGATGGAACCAAAACTACAAGCTCCCAGAGCGAAGATGGATAAATCAGATTCCTCAGATGAATCTAAGCCACATTGTCATGAATTACTTCATGAGAAAAACCCACAACCCAAAGGCGCACCAACAATTCAAGTAAATGCACTTGGCTACTACTTTGAAAGTGATACACAAACACAACCCTACCCATTTCCTATGAAGGACTTGCGATCGCAGTAGCAGCCATCCTAGATGGGGGTGCTAGCGTAAGCATCATCACAAGGACATGCTGGGAAAACTAGGGACAACCACCCCTAGATCACACCAAATTGAGGATAAGGCTTGCAGACGGGACATGTGCAACACCCTTGGGACTATTGAAGGACCTCAAGATTAAATTCATTGATATGAGCTTCAAACACACATTTGTAGTCATGGACTTTCGTCTCACGATGGCAATGACATCTTGGGAAGGCCCTTCATGGGACTGACACAACTGGTCTTGATGACTGAAATCAAACGCTCAAAGTGAACTTATGTACATGGAAGACACATCCCATGATGAGAGGTCCCTTTGCTGCTGAAGATTATGTGACCAACAGCTAGGACTAATGATCTCTTTGTTTGTGAAGCTTGTCACATACATACGGGAGAAATACACATTCGCTTTTGTCATTCAATGATGACAAAGCTAACCACGACTAGATGAAAATCCTAGCTGCACTTGATACACTCCCAAATCGCAAACTAGAAATGTAGTTTGTGGTCCCTACCTCCTAGTACCTTCATGAACCCTACAAGGCCTTTGCTTTGCTTAACACCCTGAGTGTAAGCACAGCTCCCCAGCATCAAACCGTAACCCTTTGGGTATGGTTAGATTTCCCCTTTGGCAGAAATATGCACATAAAGCGTGCCTTGCTATCTCTAATAGCAAACTAGAAATGTAGTTTGTGGTCCCTACCTCCTAGTACCTTCATGAACCCTACAAGGCCTTTGCTTTGCTTAACACCCTGAGTGTAAGCACAGCTCCCCAGCATCAAACCGTAACCCTTTGGGTATGGTTAGATTTCCCCTTTGGCAGAAATATGCACATAAAGCGTGCCTTGCTATCTCTAATAGCTAGCCACAATTTTTTACCATGGGAATCATGGGTCTCCCTAGGCAAACCATCCCTTCACAGTGCTCATGCCAAAATTTAGCTGCCTAGTGGAAAACAAATACGTAGCCTTGGGTCTTTTACACAAACAATACATATTGTCTCTAACCCATTGGCTTGTAAGTTTTATGAGGTTCCCACATGTGAGACCAAAGAACCAGTCATCCTTGGAAGGAGTTGGGTCAAAAACACCCAATCAACTCAACAAACAACATAGTTACCCTTGTGTTTCCCAAGGGAAAGGTGATCCTCTGGGAAGGGGAGTCCATCGTCTCCGATCTGATGCAAGCACCAACTGCTTCCACAAAGGGTACTCTTTTACCCCCACAAACTAGTAAGTCTTCCACCGTCCCCGAACTGCAACAACAACCTAACCCACCAAGAATCTCGATTGGATTCTTGAGTGAGGATGGTCTACAAAGGTGGCAAGCCCACATATATCCTATGGTCCACACCAATCTCATATTCTTGGAAGTGTGGAAAACTCTTGGAAACCCCACACTTACGCCTGAAAACAATTACATTCAAATTTCACATAAAATGCATCTAAAGAGTGTTGGGCATTTCATTCCTCAAATATCTATTGGAAATAACCAATTAGAGAGAGTGAAAATTTCATGTCATAGATGTAGGAGCACTCCAAGGCCGGATTATAATAGGGAAAGAATGGCTTGATGCCACTCACTCTGCCAAATCAATTGGTGAGACGAAACAGCCACCATGGAAGTCAATGGCAAAAAAGCCACCGTCCTCTGGTGTCCAAAAGAGGAAATCATGCACATAGCCTCACCCTCGACTGCCCTAAACCTTCAAGTCCCATCCTCTCATCACCGGCAATCTCCCCTATTATCACACCCCATGCCTCACCAAAGCTAGTCGAAACATTTCAACATTTCCAATCAACAAGCCTTGTCACATTGACAGTCACCCTTAACTTTATATCCTCGACCATCCACACCACAAGCACCCCGATCTCTTACCACTAGCATGTCTATCAATGGTGGCTGCCCAAGAATATCCTTAAAGCTCAAGGATTCTACAATGGTAGTAGCTGAATACTAGTGAGGATTCTACAATGGTAGCTGAATACTAGTGAGGATAGTCATGTCTTCCCTGCAATAAACTTCAACCTTATCTTTGTATTCTACAGGCTGGAAAAAAGTTCAGTGTAACCACTTTTCACAGTCCAAAATTCAAGCAATAAGACAGTACCTAGCATGCTCTTGTTTTGGCTCGTGTTTCAGCAGTACTGGGTATATCATGGTTAGGCTTGGAAAATCTCTTTTCTCCACGATCACAAGAACCCCATCCATCAGAGTACATGCCAGATCTGTTGATCACATGCATTAAGAACCTTCCCACAAGTTCTTGCAACACTTACATGGTCAAATACAAGAATTTATGGTTATAAATCAACACTTACTGCATATTTGCTCAGACAACAAACTCTGCTCTCTGTACATTATTGCTTTGATCAAACTGTATTGTTTTGTCCTTTATTTCAAATGATATATTGAAGAAAAATGCAATTTTCCTCCACCCTATACAGCATTGAAAACCTTCAACGTTGGCTTGTCCCTGGTCACCTGCTAAGAGCACAAGGCTGCTATACCACAGCATCTCCCCGAGGAGCTATGACACAAGGCCCAATGGTTGAAAGTTAGGCAACCCCAAGCACAACAAAGCCAACAATGATGGATGCCTACCAACGTGCTCAAAGCTCAAGGCTTCCATGAAGGAAACACACGCATATGGCTCCCAAAGCCACAATCAAAAGCTTGTCCTCAGCGACAACCTACTCATAGCTCAAATCCATGTCGACAAAAAACCAAGAAGCCTTGTCAACCATGGGCCCTCGTCACTCAGCAACGTTGGGTGCCAAAACATCTCTTAGACGCCCAACGCTTCAATGAGGGCAACTCCATCATTTGGGTCCCACAGAAAAACCCTTAAAAGTTGGCTCAATCCACAAAAGTTGAGCAAGTACCTATCCACTCCATGCAATTGGTTTGGCGGCCAACGAGGTAGCAAGTCTCCTCTTCATCAACAACCACATCCCACGGACTTGCCCACACACAAAGTATGGGCACTCACAAGGTCAATCTGCCTAGTCCTTCCCATGAAAAGAGCCTTGTCCATGACACTCCACCCTGCCCCTCCACTTCATCACAAAACCCAGAAGCAGTGCCACAAATGCGAGAGCTTATACAACCACTCAAAGACAACCTCAAGGCTTTGGGGTGCTGACCAATAAACCACCTTCATGTCCTCACTTGGGAGGACCCAAAAGAAGAATAAGAAAAAGAAGAAGAAGAAGAGAAGAAAAAAGAAGTCTCTAGGTGATTAGACATGTCTAGGTGATTAGGACCACGGGTCCTTTTGCCCTCGCCCATGCACGCCACCTAAAATTCTCACTGGGCTCTATCATTTATGCACCCACCGCACAAAGCTTGATCATCAACGGCCATCTAGGTACATCTCTAAACAGGGGGACCATGGAGGGCACAAGCCTGGTCAATGGTACAACCCATCAGTTGGATCTTCTTAATCACCCCCGCTTCACCCAAATAACTATGCTTCATGCCTTATATCAATCCTACCCACAACTTCTTCTTATGCTACCATTGGCTTTGGATGCCAAATAATCCAAAATAGCTTCTACTTCTATACCCAAAAGCTGCTACCCCTATGGATCCTCTCCGTCAACTACCTTCTCTCATTAACACAGGATCCTAGTCCTATGAGCTACGACGACAAAAGAAGACAAACCACTAAATCAAAAGAGAGAACACTAACCACCAAAAGGTCAACATCTAAGGAAGCCAAGATACCCATTAAGGTATCTTGCTCATGATGCTAATTCCCCCCTCGTCGCCACTTGCTTACTAACACCATTGTTTTACTAACCCCTCATCAACACCACCTACCACTTGGATACTGGTCATTAAGTATTCTATGCTAGTCGACTCATTCAAGTACCCTGACTCCCAAAAAAAAAAAGAGAGGATAAAACAATAAAAACAAAATAAAGAGTACTACTGGGCATATACAAGAAAACAATATTCATAAGAGCCCATAACGACTATCCAGTTACTTAATCGCCAGTACTTCTTTCCATCCTACTAACTTCCCCATCCCCTCACATTTCTGGAGAGACAAGAGGACCGATCAAGTGCGACACTTCCCAGCATGCCTCCACAACTTCTTACCGATCGCAAGGACATGATCAAGTTTAGGAAGGGGAGTATGTTAACCACATATGGTTAACACATTTCTATAACAACTATGTCCATAGACTTATGTAATGGGTGCTTGTACTATATTGTAAATCCTGTCATTTGATGAGGGAAGCACCCTAAAGATGCTCCCAAGTCGTCAGCTTCAAAGGACAGACAAGAGGATCTCGGTTAGTTGGCCAAACCATAAAGAAAAGCCTTGTAACTATGTTTTGGACGCCTCAGGTCACTTACTCCTGGGTGGCCTAGTGGGAAAAGGCTTGAAACTATAAAAGCCAATTTCTCTTGTTTGTAACTCATTCTCCCATTTATGCAATAGAAGTGGAGATGTACCTTGGGTAGACAAACCAACTTAAGTTGGGGATTAATTCTCAAATAGATTTCTGTACTTGTTCTTGGAGTATAGAGAGGATATTTAAGTGTTGGTGGGGTGAGTGGGGTGTTTTCTCGTAACTAGATGGTAGCACTTGGTGTGAGGGTTGATTAATATCATCAATCACTCTTGTGATTATGCCTCTTAATGCTAAAAGGCCTCTGGAAGTGTTTTTGGTACTTCAGCATATGAGATGGAGGTAGAGTCCTCGAGATTTGTTCAATGTGATCTTTCTGATGATTTTTAGTTAGAATTGACCAAGATGAACCTGCATAAATTTTACCATATTTCGCTCCCTGTCCTAAGGGTAAATTTCAATACATTTTTTAAGTAATATCACTTAAATCTAACCACACCAAGCATGTAATAGTGTTGAGTATCATGTTTCCTCAAGAGTAATATCATTTAAACCTAGCCACACCAAGCATGTATTAGTGTTGAGTATCATGTAGAGTACCTCTTTAAATACCAAAGTCAAGCTAAGTTGCTTGAGATATTTCCTGTTTAATGCAAGACTCAAGCTAGGGTGCTTGAGACATGTAATTTATCACATATGCCTGTTTAAATGCAAGACTCAAGCTAGGGTGCTTGAGACTCAAGCTAAGGTGCTTGAAGTGCGTCTTGTTTAAATGCAAGACTCAAGATAGGGTGCTCAAGGTATTTCCTGTTTAAATTCAAGACTCAAACTAGGGTGCGTGAGGCACCACTCCATTGCAAGGAATTAGTGCAAGAGATTTTTGTGCTTGTTCTTTGAGTATGGAGAGGATCTTTAAGTGTCGGTGGTGGGTGAGTGGGGTGAGAACCTTTTTCTCGTAACCAGATGGTAGCACTGGTGGGTGTGAGGGTTGATTATATATCATCAATCACTCTTGTGATTATGCCTCTTAATGCTAAAAGGCCTTCGGAAGTGTTTTTGGTTCTTCGACATATGAGATGGAGGTAGAGTCCTGAAGATGTGTTGAGTGTGCTCTTTGTTATGATTTTTAGTTGGGATTGACCAAGATGAATCCGCATAAATTTTACCAATTTTCTTTGTTTAGTTTATTAAAAAATGTCAATAAAAACTTACATACATTATCAAGATGGCTGGTCTTCTTGTTTTTCATCACTGAGCTTGTATAAATAATAGCTCCCAAGGGTGATTTTAAAACATTTTTAAAGAAATATCACTTAAATCTAACCACACCAAGCATGTATTAGTGTTGAGTATCATGTTTCCTCAAGGGTAATATCATTTGAATCTAACCACACCAAGCATTTATTAGTGTTGAGTATCGTGTTTCCTCAAGAGTACATCTTTAAATACCAAAGTCAAACTAAGGTGCTTAAGGTATTGCCTGTTTAAATGCAAGACTCAAGCTAGGGTCTTGAGGCATAAGTAATTTATCAATAAATACTCTCTTATCTCTTTCAATAGAGCTTGAAAATTGATTCATAAATGCTCCAAGAACTAAAATCCTAAGTTTGGGAATACTAAAAGTAAAAGTGAATGTTGCTTTTACTAATGTGCACACCAAGTGTGTTCTGTGTAAAATGTAGTGTGTAACATGGATAACAATCATACTATACATATTTTCATGTAACATATAACAATCATAAATAACAATCATACTATACATATTTTCATGTAACATATAACAATCATACTATACATATTTTCATGTAACAATCATAAATAAGTAAGAGTTCAAATTTTGCATACTCAGGATACAAGGTTTAAGCTCAGTACAAAAGAAAAAGCTATGATAAAAGATGTACACAACAAGGATTTATTATATTACACTATCATGGGGTGCATGTTCTGATATTAATAAATGATGGATGCATGCATATTTCATGTGTGGGTTGAGCTTGTGAATCTACCACCATGGTTATTGCCCTTCCTTAGAGCACTTGTAAGTTCTTCTCTTACTTGAAATATCCTTGTTTATCCCCACTAATTCCTCGTTAGGCAAAGGATGAAATAAACACTTGCAAGTTATCTTACTTGAAAGACCCTTGTTTATCTTCACTAATTCCTCATTACGCAAATGATGAAATAAACACTTGGGAAAAAAAAAGAAACATGTCATCCCATTCTATTCTCAGGTTGTTGACAACTATAATCTCACGAGTACTCTTAGTCAACACACACATGGTAGAAAACACCTTCAAAGGATATCGATCATTTTTCACCACTTAAAGCGAGGCCAAGAGGGACCTAGATTCAAAGTTATCAGATTGTAATGACATTGACGTGCAAAGACATTTAGGGTAAGGAAAGACATGCATAAAAAATTGGCCCAAAAATGTGGGAGGAGTTGTATAGAAAGGCTAGTGATTGAGAGCTTGTTCTCATAAGAATGGGGCCCAACAAATTCTAGCCTTTGATTGGGGTCCCTCCTAGTTTTTTTTTTGGCCAAAATTTGATGTATAACCTCTCCCAGATTATAAGAGAGTATGCATCAATTTTTGACCATAAAAAAGCTAGGAGAGGCCCCATCCAAAGGTTGGCATTTGGGGTCCTCTTCTCACGAGAACAGGGCCCTAAATGACAACCTTCAACTTGGGTCTCTCTTAGCATTTTTTGGGCCCAAAATTTAATGTATGGTATCTCCTATCTTATAAGAGGCTATGCATCAATTTTTGGCCAAAAAATGTCAAGAAGGGTCCCAACCGAAGAGACTGGTGTTGGGGCTCCACTCTCATGAAAAGAGGGCCCCTAATGCAAGTTTTAAGAGGGCCCTTGCTAGCAAATTTTTTGCATGGCTTCTTGTACTCTCTAAATGACTCCACATATCAAACTTTCGTAAAATCCGATAAGTGCGGTCTGGATCCCTCTCATCCTTAATTTGCATGTTGAAATATGTTTGAAATGTCCTCTAAAAGAGTCTATGCCTTTATCAATACCGAATGTTCTTACATGTCAAATTTTGTACTAGTGTTTTTTTCTTAATTTGTGTGTCAATGGGGGTAATGTGCGTCTATTAATATTCTATAGAGTTTCAATTTGCTAAGGAGCATGTTACTTATGCTTGCCATTCTAGTTATTTCATGTAGACACTCATGCATAACAAGTTATTTTTTAAATTTCACATGATCATTTTTTATGGCAACAATTAAATCTCCATTAGTTACAAATTCCATCCGAGTGATGGCTTTCAACTTACTGTGTGCTGGTAGTATACGGTCCTTGGTATTAAAACTTATGGCTTCCAACCTATTGTGTGGTGGTAGTATATGGTCCTTCATTATAGCTTATGGTCAGAGTGAATGTGGTTTTTGTGATATACTCATTGTTTGTTCTTGTTTGTGCTAACTTAATTTAATAGAATGCCATAAATAAAAGAAGAAACAAAAATAACATTTAACATCTATACACACATAAACATTTTCATACCAAAGAGAAAGCTATAAGAAAATAAATAAGGACATCAACCTTTGGCATCCATATAAATTAAATTGTAGACAAAACCCTTATACTAATTGAGAACAAAACCCTCAACCTATACTAATTGAGATTTAGTTCAAAAAACATAAATTATTAATGAGCATTCTTTCTTTCTCAATGATGTAAAAAGGGCAAGACATTGTCGTTGTTGAAAGAGTTATAAAGTATGCCAGTGATCCTTAAGATCTTTCCACGTGCTCATAATTTCTAAAACCATAGGAACTTCTTAGAAAAGACTACAATAATAAGAAAGGCTACCCCTTTTTTGAGTCTAGTAAGTGTCTAGTGGTATGTGAACACTTTAGGTGTGAAAACCAAGATAGGGCCTTGGTGCCTATATATAGCATTGTACATGGTGGAAGTATTGTCACAATAAAATTATTCTTGTGTTGTGCACAACTCTCTCTCTCGCATACCCTCCTCGCCCTTGCCTCTCGCCTCTGCTCATTCACGCCAGGCCTGGTGCAGGGCACCGCCAGGCCATGGCGGTTACCTCAAATAGGGGGCCCGCCTTGTCATAGCTTATGATACAGATGCAGGTGGTACAGACGACCTAGCCCTACCAGTGATCCACGATGCCAAAGAAGTCGTACGCTCGTGCCCTGGCAACACCGACCAAAACCCTAACCAGTCAAAGCTCGAGCTCATAGGAGGTGTTCCTCCTAACAGAAATCGATAAGCTGCGAGAGGAGAATGGCAATTGAAGATCATCTCACTGAAATTGAAACCCGTCTGGCCTCCCTTGAGGGCAAGCCCAGGCAGTTCAGGAGCAGATTCATGCAGCCAAAGCAGAGTTCATTGAAGCTACAGAAGGTATGAAGCAGCATATTACCGCAGAAAGGAGAATGGCAATTGAAGATCATCTCACTGAAATTGAAACCCGTCTGGCCTCCCTTGAGGGCAAGCCCAGGCAGTTCAGGAGCAGATTCATGCAGCCAAAGCAGAGTTCATTGAAGCTACAGAAGGTATGAAGCAGCATATTACCGCAGAAATCATGTCAACCATCAAGGAAGAAGAACTCCGAGAAAGCATTGCTAAGCATCTCCGAGTAGGTGGACTCCCGAAGGGTTGGGACGAGCAAGAAGTCAGAGAGCAAATGGAAATTGATGAAGATGAATGCATCTCAGACACGGAGATTATGAGGAGGCGACTCAATAAGGCCCTCCCCCTCACGAAAGGGAAGCATGCCATTGCAAAATATCACAATAAACAGGACAAGATCCAAGTTCTCCCCCGACAGTCCAAATCATTACAGGGCACCAGGCTCTGGTTAGCTGATGAACTCACTCCCTTACAGCTTAAAAACAAAAGTGCGGAACTCACCAAAGTCCGAGTAGCCCACGAAGCTGGAAAGTGGGCAGTCTACCATGACGAAAGGGCAATAATCGAGGACTTCCGTAAGCCTAAACCCAATTGACTAGCATTCTAATGTGCCATCGGCATTTTTTGTATCACAGATAGTATCATCCTAGGGTTTTCATTAATCTTTTGCTTGTGCCTAAGTGTACCCTGAAGTGGATTGTAATGACTGTGAGGTACCGGTTTTTGGTCCCATATATGCCTTCAAGGCATATTAACATCCACGGATGTTAATATGACTTTCTTTCTTTCTTTCTTTCTTTTCTCTCTCTCGCGTGTTATCACATCTCTCTTTCTCTCTCTCTTCCACCCATCCATTTCTATGCTCTAGACGTGTTGCCATAGGATCATCAAAAAGGAGGGTAGAAGCAAGCACCAAGTACACACCCTTAGTATGAGGTGTCCCAAAGGATGATCCGATAGTGGTGGCCTAAGGTATACGGATTGCATCCGCGCACATGAGGTGTCCCCAAGACCGAGGACCATTAGTGGGGCACAAATTTTTATTGTCACATGACTGAAAACCAGATCATTTGCAAAATGCACGAGAGAGACACTGCACCCAACTTCCAAGCTCCAATAGGAGGGCTAGGAAAAGATGAGGCAGGGATACGGCTAGCAGATCCAAGGTGCCCAAATTTTGCACGGGTCTTTATTCAAATGTATGTGCCTGAGTTTCTCGGATTGTCAAGCTTGGGAGTTGGTATTCTCCAGCAGTGGAGTTACGTGTAGGGTAGAGAGAGCGAGCGAGAGAGAGAGAGAGGGTATCGATCCTGCCCCTTTGGGAGCCTGTTGCCCGCCCGGGGGTTTTGTAGTTTGTTGGGGAAGGGCTATTTCGCTCTGTCGCCCAGGCGTCCTCTTTGGATGTGGGCGCTCTGCCCTCCCCTCCCCCTCTTCTTTCTGATCTTGTTCAGTTTCAGCAGAAGTCCTACCTATTGGGCGATCCTCATATCTGTGGTTGTTTCCTTGACTAGTGTTGGGTGATCCTCCATTTCCTGCGTTTTGTACATCTGTGTTCTGGGAAAGCCCCATTTGTGGAAAAGAAAGCATCTTCTTCGTGGGCGAACCTGTACCTGCGGAGCTTCTCCCTTTCTCCTAGCAGGTTTGGTCTTTGCATTGTGCATTTTCAGCTGCTTTGCGTATGACTGCCTGTGCATCTTTCTAACCTCATATTACACTTAAGATTTAGTTTTAACGACTTTCAACGCAGGTGGGCAGGCTGCCCTAAGTACCTTGTAAGGTTAACCCAGGTGCTCACCACTACATTGGAAGATGGAATTGAAGAGCAGGGACTACTTCCCTTTCTTTACAGACAAGTCATCTTCTCTACTGGAGACACTGCTGGATTGCTCTGCAAGTTTGGTGCCCTTGTGGGTGGCTGTGCTGGTGGGCCTCTTGGTGGGCTGGGTTTGGAAGCCAAGATGGGTAAGCCTGCTATTTTTGGGGATCAGAGGCAGACCCAGACTGGTTTGGACCAGCCCCCCTGGATTAGGTGTTCGGCGCTTTTGGTTTGCCTTGACTGCCTCGGTTACTGTGTTTCAAATGTTGAAAGAATGTTGGCTGAAATTCAAAACGTGGAGATGGCCTCAGACTCAGCTTGAGCACACACACGAGGAAAGGTAGGTTCTTCTCATGTTGCCATATTACTTACTTTACATGAACAATTGAACTTCAGCAACTTTTGATTGCTACATCTGGTGAACTGTATGAGCTGTTTTGTAGCTGTAGAGACATGAGTGAGTTAATGCTTGTGTTGTGCAACCAAACTTTATTGGAGATCTTTGCCTTCCAGTCACAGGGATGCTCGCTGGTGCAGGGGTGCAGCTCCATCACCTCAAGCGCTAGAGAATGGAAACTCCAAAGGGGCTGATTTGGCTCGGTCTGCGGTTGGAGACGAGGATCTGAGGGAACTTTACCGCAAGTTTTACTACAAGGATGGGGGGCTCCCTTGGGAGTTGATGATGGAACGTTCGGTTCCTGGAATGATCTATCAAGCCTGGCGTAGAGATCCACAGGCATGTATCTTGCTCTCTGATTCAGTGTTACTTTTTTTGGAGTCCAGAAGTGATCATAACTCATTTGATTTAGGTTTAGTTTTAGGCACTCTGTTATTGGTTTAGATTGCCATTATGCTGCAGGCTCTTGAAGATACTGTATAGTAAGTGAATCTAAAATGTGTGTGTGTTGTTTGGGGTTGGGGGGAGTTCTGAGAATTCTGAAAAACACGGACATCCACTTTGCTCATGCAGGCATGCTTAAGTTTCCTGTGTTATTGGCTTCATCCTAATGGGTCATCTCATGGACTCTGTCTTGGTCTGCATACTTGTAAACTATGTTTTCTTGTCTCATCTCTCGTGTTGGTGGGTATGACTCTCCTCCATGTTCCAAAGTTAGCTCATATGCATCATCTCTAGCATGGATGCATGCATATTACTACTAGAAACTGAATGAGTAATCAGGTGGCTGTTGGCCATTTGCAAGCTCTAATTGAAAAAGAGACAAAGGCTGCAGTGGCTGTAAGGTTTTGGGAACCTGACAGGAAGTCTAAGAGTATGCCTATGACTGGAAACAGAGATCTAAGACGCTGACATAGATGGAGCAGGTCATGGGATACTGGATTTGGGCAGATATGAGCATGCACTAATTACAGGTTTGGGGCCTGATTTAAGGGTTTATTCTAGACCTCAAGCAGCCTAGAATAGCCCCAGATAGATGTCCAATGCCCCTGCCAGAGTTGGGCATTTGAAAAGGGTCAGCAGCGCTCACAATAGTGGACTTTTGTCCCTCGTCACCTATAGCAGACCGACAGACTGACCAGCTCTGGGGGGTGGGGGGGTTACCATGTAAGGGGACTGCGGCAGATCCCCCTTATAGCATTCAGCCTCACTCTAGCCCCTCTCTCTCAAAGCAGATTTCCTGCCCAGAAATTTGCTACAAAAGTTTCCTGGCCTGGTATTGTATAAAAAGAAATGTGCCTTCTCAGATTTTGACCAATTCCTAGGTAAGTAAAGACTTGACAAGAGAGGGGGACTCCTGACCGCTGAGACTCAGTACCGTGTTTTGGGTGGATGTTCCTGAAGTGCATTATTGCTGTTTGAATGATTTCAAGCAACAAATCCCTATCAAAAACGAAACTGCTTTTGTCAGAGTTTCCGACTACAAATCCCTATCAAAAACTTAACTGCTTTTGCTAGAGTTTCCGACATGTCAGCACATTTCTGGACTCCTTGGAGGGTCTGCAGTTGAACAATACAACTAGAATTGAAAACCTATGGTTAAATTGCAGTCCCTCTCACTTGATTAATGCATCCAGTAGTCAAGCCCTAAGAGCTTGATGCTTGTTTGGGGCGAGAGAGAGAGAGAGAGAGAGAGAGAGAGAGAGAGAGAGAGATGCTTGAAAACATGGGGGTAGGGAAGATCAAAGCAAGTGCCAAAATCCATTGCTAACAATCAAACTAATTAAGAAGTGGTTCAAGCTTGTTGCTTGTTTGGGGGGAGAGAGAGAGAGAGAGAGAGAGAGAGAGAGAGAGAGAGAGAGAGAGATGCTTGAGAACATAGGGGCAGGGAAGATCAAAGCAAGTGCCAAAATTCATTGCTAATTAAGAAGTGGTTCAAGCTAGAAAAGTATGATAATGAACTCCAAAATTACAGCAAATCTGTTCATAAACATCTCTGCACCTTACACATTCTCAAATTATTCAACCTTTTCACACATTTGCAGACTCTTGGTGCACACACACATATGCTGCTCCTATTGGAGCTTACGTTTCAACAACCTCCCATAAGTGACGATAGGACACACGCACGGTCTCTCGCACTTATAACAATGGTGAAGTCATGCCACCCATAATAGTGAACCCTTGCCACTCTCAAATACTGTGAACCTTGTAGGCTGTCACACCTCTCTTCTCAGTCAGCGCCTGTCACTCCAACCTAGGAGAACACTAGCCACCTTCGCGCACACAATCAGTTATACGTGTCTGGTGGACACAACTGGCCACATCCAATATGTAGAACTCAAGGGCACTCACATGCCTCATCTTGGGCATCACACTTGGGCTCATCTTGGCCCATTAAGAAAGTCGTTTCGATCTGAATGTGGGTTCTCCATTGTTGATGTCGATGCTTCTTTCTTACGGTCTCTTTCCCGTGGTACCTCATTTTGAGGTGAGGATGTGATGTGCATGTGTGTATACTTTGAAGAGAACTTGCCAGAGCAGAGAACCCAATGGTTGATGATTTCCATATGCAGGCTGTTGTAGATTTGCATAAGGCAAGTGTTCGAGCACAAGGGTTTACTGAAAATGCTACTACACATGCTGCTGGGGAGGTCATTCAGGCTCCATTCGACGAAGATGATGAGAAGGGTGTCACAAATCTTCTAATTGACAACATGCGTGCATATTGAGTCTTTTCATGGACAGTGTCCTTGAGACTTTGGCTTGGGCATTTGTATGGATCATATGGGTGGTGTCCATATGGAGTAGTTCAAGGACATGACAAGATTGCGAGATGTATATATGAAGCCTAATGACATGAAACTCATTGAATGGTGACTCTTTTGAGTGTCTTAGGATTTATGGGCGGTACTTGTATGGGATTGGGCGGTCCTCATATGAACATGTGCAGTGCCTGTATGGATGTTGGCATGTACATGTTGTGTATTGTGAAGGCTGGACATGATTTGGCGGGAAACATTTATTGCATTTGTACACACTACATTAAAACCAGGCTGGACAAGTTATAAGTTCACACAAGTTGGACTACATTTTAAAAATATGTTCGACACTTGATGGATGGGCTCCTGGAACTTGGCTGAATTACGTGTCCAATTAGACAGCTCGTTTTTGCAGGAGCTGCTTT
Source organism: Cibotium barometz (assembly GCF_041138505.1). Lineage (NCBI taxonomy): Eukaryota > Viridiplantae > Streptophyta > Polypodiopsida > Cyatheales > Cibotiaceae > Cibotium > Cibotium barometz. Next base: position 43,234,637 of record NC_141090.1, read on the forward strand.
TAGCATGAGTAACTTAGGGAAGCACACCTATTCTTGTAGGAGGCCCGTTTGGGCTGGGCATTAGCAGTCTGGGGGCTGGTTTTTGTTGGTTAACATCATCTGTGGGCATAACCGAGCAGACCAACCTGATCTGAGGCTGCTACAGGGCTGGGTTGGAAGAGCATCTACAGGCTGATTTCTCTGCTCAATCGACTCTCTGGAGGGCTAGTCGATGAGTTTAGGGTTGATTTGGACTGATCTATGCTGGTTGACCTGATCTATGGGCATGTCTGAGCAAGTTTACTTCTTTCAGGGCTGTTTTTTTACTGGTCAAGTTCATCTGGGCTGATTCAGGGCTGGTTGTCATCATCTGGGAGCACCTCTCTGCTGGTCGACTGGTCTTGTAGTATTTGGGCTGCTGTTTGGCCTGTTTTCAGCATACCAGGTGGTGGAGATTGTTGTCTTGGCTGTGGTACAACTGCAGGACACAAGATTGGACACATACCGAGGTTACCTAGTAGGATGTGCTGCATGGGAACTTACATGTGATAGGTTGTCTAGTGTGGAACACTAGGCAAGGCTCCTGTGTGATTGAAGCAAGACTGAAGCTTGTAAAGGTTTTGGAGTTTCTGGAGAAACTTGATGATGGGATGCCATATTTAGGCCTCGTTGGCCACGCAAACAGTGGCGGGATGCTGCATGTTTGTGAGTGTCTTTGGCATGGTATTGCTTTCCTCATTTGGTCCTGACCCCCTTTCCTATATGGTGTCCATTGAGATTGGACGCACATCTAGCCAGGAACAAGCAGTTTTTGTGTGTTGGCTGAGATGCCAGTTTTTGCGTGTTGGCTGAGATGCCATGTAAATCCCAGCAGTTTCATGGATGACTGCCTGCTGGCATGTGAGAATGGTTTTGACTGTTGCCAAGTGGTTGACGTTCTGCAGGGCTCTATATTGAGGCCATAATTGAGTTTTGAAGCCTTGTTGCACACAGTGTGCGAACACTATTAATGTGGGCACCGGGAGCTTGTGAAGTTTGGGCATCCTGTACCTCCTTTTGGACCATGCGTCCTTCTTTGGCCTTGTACATAGCAAGTGTGGGCTGCCCCCAACACTTGGCAGTGGTTTTCCTACATGGCCACTTACCCAACCTACCACCTCTCCAAACCACTCCCTGGAGGAAGGCGCCTACCATTCAATCTCTCCAGTTCTCTCCACTTCTGTACGACCAGATCTGCACCCTAAAGGACATGTACAATGTGTACGGACTGCCACGTTATCTGATAAACTGCTGTATTATGGGAGAGCTGTTGTGTGTGCATAGTTGCCATGAAACGCGTTTCAAAACATATGAAACGTGTTTGAAACGAGTTTCAAAGCTGTCATTTTTTTTAATGAATAAAAAACGTGCCCTACATTAAAATTGTACCTGCGAAGTACAATATCTTTTTGTTTGCTGCGCCGTCTTCATCTGTACCCTCAGTCTTGGGTTTTCCTCGAGAGTTGTGCCCTGGTTCAGCCTTGGGACTTGTGTGGCCCGCTATTCTCTAATTTTTATGATTTTGTGCAATTTCTTTGTAAATTTCAGATTCTGAAATTTGGGCTTTTTGCATCAGCTTGCCCCAAATCTCTCCCCTCTTTTGGCAAAATGCCGAGGGCAAGGGATACTGTGTGGACCCATGTAACCCCTGTTGGCAGATACGGGGGTTCAAGCACAAAAAAATGGAAATGCAAGCATTGTGACAAAGTATGAGGTGGTTCTAGAGTCAGGATAAAGGCCTATTTCTCAGGATTGAAGGGGAAAGGGATCGGTCTGTGTCCTAGAGTCCCTATAGATTTGAAAGCCTCTCTTTAGCCATGGAAGAGAGAACAGGAGGCTATGCAAGGAATTGGGGGTGGTGGTGATGATACCCAGGATGAAAGCAAAAGGGCTAGGATGGAAGAGGTTCTCGATATGCAGAGTTAGGTTGATTTGCCTAGTTCCAACACCATTGGTGTTGGGTCTAGCTTTGCCCCTTGAGTCCACAGGTCTTCCTTACCTACCAAGCCTACTTTGAAGAGGGCAAGCCTCAAAGCAGGGTTTTAGAAGCAAGTTGTCGTTGAGGCTACTTGTGAGATAACAAAGTTGTTTATTCAATGCGCTTTGTCATTTCACATTTTGCGTACCCCATGCTGGAAGGCCATGAGAGCTATTAGCCGCATTGGGTATGAGTGGGAGGGCCCATCTTACGAGTCTTTATGCTCCACACACTAAAAAAATGAGAAAACCAGTGTGAAATTAGAGATGGAGCCTCTCAAGGAAACTTGGCAAAAGTATGGCTGTATAATATTATGTGATGGTTGGACAGATATGCGCAAGAGGAATGTCTACAACATCTTAGTGTCCTCTTGTAAGGGCATAATGTTCTTGCGTGCCATTGATGCTTCGGTTCCAGGGCCAGTTGTGACAAGCACTTTCAATTGGGGACATTTGCGCCAGGCTTTATTAGAGATTGGCCCTCAATATGACAATGAATCAAATCGTGTGTCTATGGACAGAATGTTGGAGGATAAGTTCCCACAGATTGTGTGGACACCATGTGCAACCCATAGCTTAGACCTCTTGATAGAGGATGTCGCCAAGGTGGGGTGGATTTTCGACATCTTCAACACATCTCGGAGCTTGGTAAAGTTTGTCACCAAGAGATCAAAGGTCCTTGCTATGTATCGTGCCCATAGTGATTTGGAACTGTTGAAGTGTCACATGTACTCTCCACTGTAGTGCATGGTAACAAGATGGCTTATCATCATTAGCGCAACAGTGTATAGTATTAGAACCCTTTAGGATTGATATTTGTTGTATGCCGTGACCCCATTGTAATCCTCAGTCCAGGATATGTCAGGCACGAGCTATGTAGGTCATTCCTCAGCCATAGTGAGTGAGTGAGTCAGTTAAGTCCCTTAACCCACTAGGAGAGATGTACGCCGTGACCCCATTGTAATCCTCATTCCAGGATATGTCAAGCACGAGTTACGTAGGTCATTTTTTAGCCATAGTGAGTGAGTGAGTTAGTTAGTCAAGTCCCTTAACCCACTTGGAGAGAATCATTCATGCATGTAGTGTCAGTATAAACGTTAGGGTTTGCATTAGAAAGCATTCGGCATATTGCATATCATTCATCCCATATGCACGTAGATCACATAGACCATTGCAGAAGCCTTGAAATATCATGTGGTATTTTTAGGATATTTATTAGCATTTATCTGGCATTTTTTTTCATATTTTTCAACATTATTTCAACATTTAATATCATTATTTATCATGAACAAGTCGTGTAGCAAAATAAGCTACAGTTGGCCAGCTTCTCAGCCAACCAACCAGCACTTGGGAGCATATAAATAGGTTTGCTTTTGCACTATTCCATCCATCATCTCATAATTCAGCCATCAAGCATCAAGCGTTGGAGCCCTCATACTTCCTAATTTCTCGGGATTCATATTGTAAATTCTCTATTATCCATGGACATGGGTGTTGGACATTACATGTAGCCAGGGAATGTTTATGGTTAAGCTTCCCATGTATGTGTATGCTAGCTGTATCTACGAGATTCTGGCTGCATAGAAGCATGTTAAGTATTTGATGGATCTTGGAGAACCAAATGCAATACATAATGCCATGGATATTTGATGGATCTTGGAGAGCCAAATACCATAGCCCTTGTAAATACCAAGTATATATAAATAGATGGGGTTTCTTCCAAAATATGTGTTTAAATGCATACATTTGTGTGCATGGCTTATTTTTATTTGCGTGTATTGTTTTGTTTGCCTAGACAATGCTTGTATTTTATTGCATGAGAAGCTCATGGATCTGGGGACACCTGGATTGCACCCTTGGGTTAGTATAAGTTTCCTATGCCAAGGAATGAGTACATTTTGGAGCGTTTATACGATGCAAAATTTTTCACTAAGATCGACCTCAAGAGTGGTTACCATCAAGTCCGCATTTTCGAGGTTGACATTCCAAAAATAGCTTTCTGGACAGAGCGTGGTTACTACGAGTTCGTAGTCATGCCTTTTGGGCATTACCAATGCACCGCAACCTTCATATTAATGATATCTAGGATTTTTGCAGTCCTCATTGGTAAGTGTGTTTTCATATTTCTTGATGACATACTTGTCTTCTTAACCATTGGGGAGCAACATGAGAAAGACGTGGGAGAAAATCTTGCTACTTTTGCGAGATAAATGGGCTCTACATAAACGCCAAAAAGTCTATCTTTGGCGTTATAGAGGTTCAATACTTGGGCTATATCATTGGTTCCGATGGGATTTGATTGGACACCCCAAAGGTTCAAGAGATCTTGGATTGGGAGTCGGGATATCCCTCAGACCGCCTAAGAGATCCGTTCTTTCGTAGGTCTTTGCCAAGCCTACAGCACGCATGTTCACCAGTTTTCCAACCTTGCAGCACCTCTCATCGACATGCTCAAGGGGGTGAAGACTATTAGCACGTTCATCCCCAGTTTTTGCCCATATTTGGTGTCCCTTTTGGCCCCTTTTCATGGCCCTTGATTGTGGGCTGGCCACCCCTTTTTTGTATATTTTTTTTGGGATTTTTTCCATGCTGGATGCATTTTTCCCAGTCGGCTAGCTTCACCTTGTCTAGTCAGCTAGTTCATCTTGTCCAGTCGGCCAGCCCCTCTTACCTATAAATAGGTGGGCTGGCCTCTCACTTTTTCACCTTGCCTAGTCTTTCTTTTGCTCCCTCACTTATGAGACACTTTCTGTCTCTTGCTTGGGACTGTATCATTTCAGTATATTCAGCATAGTTGCTCCATAACTCTCTCTCTCTCTCTTGCACTCTCTGCTTAGCACACTCTAGTGCTTATTTGCTTCTGCTCTGTGCACTCATTCATGGTATCATTGCTCCCGGTTCCAACGATTCTCTGCGCTGCCCCAGATCAAGGTTGTTAGAGGCGTCAGATGCGTTTGGTACGAGGCGGGTATGGTACGCGCCTCGAAAGACTCGTATTTTTTAGAGACGTTAGAGGCGTGTTAGAGGCGTATGTATATATATATATATATATATATATATATATATATATATATATATATATATATATATATATATATATATATATATATGCCTTTGCCGCACGCGGCCTTCCACAGTCCATGCTCATGAAACGGCTCCATCGGCCCGTCGAGCGCGTCTCGCGCGTTTTCCTTGCGGGTCTCACCAATCACTTGCGTTCATGCCCGGCTCGGCTCCCTCGGCCTCGTCTCGGGTCTTGCCTTCCATCCATGATCCGTCGGCCCGGCCGCGTCTCGGCCCGTTGGCACGCACGGCTCGCCGGTCCGCTGGTCGACCGTTTTTCCACCCGATCACCGTCAAGGCGGGGAGGGCAACCCCCGGGGCACTCGGCACCCACGGAACCTCGCCGGCACCCGGGAAGGCCTAACGTGCCTACCCGGTGCGTGAGTGCGTTCCTAGGGTGCCTACCATGGGTCTGTGCTTTGCCTCTCCTTGCACCTCCTCCCCATATAGATGCATTATATTCGGGGCGGGCTAGCATACCCTCAAGGCACCAAGTCCCTTCGGATAGAAATCCCACCTCATATATATATATATATGTGTGTGTGTGTGTATAGTGATAGATAGATATAATATATATAGTGAAAGTTGAGAGAGAGAGAGAGAGAGAGAGAGAGAGAGAGAGAGAGAGAGACTAGAGTGTGTGTATGAGCCTTGAGGGAGGGAGGGAGAGAGAGGGTGTGTATGAGAGAGGGAGAGTGTCACCAGTCTGGACATTTCCCAGTATGAAAGGGGTCTGGTGGACTCCAGGATGTCTAAATATTTGGAAAGTATAAGCTTTGGGAATGGGGGATTATCCTAGAATACAAAGGACCACACTCCTAAAATTTAGGAGAGTTGCTATTTTTGGCCCGACTCCGATGGAAATTTTGTTCGTGTCATTACATCTGGAATTGAGCAGATACCAAGAGTGCTCTCTTGTTACACACTAGCCTCTACCACCGTTACAGGCTGCCCATGAAGAATACCGACTGTTGGGGACTGTTTTGGAGGCTTCCATCGTGAAGAAATACTGAAGGCAAGGGTATTTAATCATTTATTATGATTTCTAGCCATTGTACTTGTTGTACCAGCCTTTGTACCTGTTGTACCAGCCATTGTATTGGTTGTACCAGTCCTTGTACTTGTACATGCTGCACCACCCATTGTATCGATTGTACCAGCTTTTGTACTTACTGTACCTGCCATTGTACTTGCTGTACTAGTCACTGTACATGCTATACCAGCCACTGTACCTGTTGTACCATCCACTGTACTGTCTGTACCAGCCATTGTACCTACTGTACCAGCTGAATGGAGAGTTGTACTTGTTGTACTAGCTCTATTGCATAAAGACCCGTGGTTTTTGGGGAAGAATCAGTACCCACACGGAGGTATATGGATTATATTGTTCGCTCGGTATTTCTACAGCCTATGTTCCGGCTTAGTAGCCTCGTGTTGGGCTGTGTTATGGCATTTGTATATGGATAATCCGGCATCTCCCGTGGGGAGAGTAAGGCCCTCAAAGCTTGTACATGATATTATTCTCCTTGGGTAATAAAATACTCCAAGGGGGGGGTCGGCCCATTCTGGCCTCTATGCGATGTCACACGTGCAAGCTCCATTATCAGCATTTGTGGATGTTTTGTCTAGCTTTTATGTTTTATGCAAAGTGATGATGGATATGTGTTAAGGTTGTGGCCATGTTTAAATGTTTTAATATGCATTGATGGTATCAACAAGTGTGTCAAAGGCCCTAGTCCCCCGGGCACCCGCCGCGAGTTTCATTGGTCACCAGCCTGGACATTTCCCAGTATGAAAGAAGTCTGGTGGACCCCAGGATGTCTAAATATTTGGAAAGTACAAGCTTTGGGAATGGGAGATTATCCTAGAATACAAAGGACCACACTTCTAAAATTTAGGAGAGTTGCTATTTTTGGCCCGACTCCGATGGAAATTCTGTTCGCGTCATTACATCTGGAATTGAGCAGATACCAAGAGTTGGCAAAGTGCCTATGATAGAATGTCTACGAGTTGGGATATTTTTAGAGATAAAGTTTATGGAAGGACCCATCTCTTAGATTGGGACATGTGGCAAGAAAGTGGACCAAAGTGAGACAAGTGGCCTGACACTTGTTAGAAAGTGGATCAAAGTGAGACAAGTGGCCTCACACTTGTCACTTCAGCTATTGTGTGGCTCTCCACTTGTCATTGTAGCCTTCTCTTGCCATTTTAGCTCATGGGAGGCCCAAATCTATAAATTGGAGTCCTCTCTCTTCATTAATAGAGGCTCTCTTGTTACACACTAGCCTCTACCATCGTTACAGGCTGCCCATAAAGAATACCGGCTGTTGGGGACTGTTTTGGAGGCTTCCATCGCGAAGAAATACTGAGGGTATTTAATCATTTATTATGATTTCTAGCCATTGTACTTGTTGTACCAGTCTTTGTACTTGTTGTTCCAGCCATTATACTGGCTGTACTAGTCCTTGTACTTGTTGTACTTGCTGTACCATCCATTGTACCGACTGTACTAGCTTTTGTACTTGATGTACTAGCCACTGCACATGCTATACCAACCATTGTACTTGCTGTACCATCCACTATACATGTTGTACCAGCCATTGTACTTGCTGTATCGGCTGAATGGAGAGTTGTACTTGCTGTACCAGCTCTATTGCATGAAGACCCGTGGTTTTTGGGGAAGAATCATTACCCACACGGAGGTATATGGATTATGTTGTTAGCTCGGCATTTCTACAGCCTATGTTCTGGCTTGGTTGCCTCGTGTTGGGCTGTGTTATTGCATTTGTATATGGATAATCCGGCATCTCCCGTGGGGAGAGTAAGGCCCTCAAAGCTTGTACATGATATTATTCTCCTTGGGTTATAAAATACTCCGGGGGGGGGGGGTGGGGGGGCATTCCGGCCTCCATGCGGTGTCACACGTGCAAGCTCCATTTTCAGCATTTGTGGATGTTTTGTCTAGCTTTTATGTTTCATGCAAAGTGATGATGATGGATATATGTTAAGGCTGTGGCCATATTTTAATATGCATTGATGGTATCAACAAGTGTGTCAAAGGCCCTAGTCCCCCGGGCACCCGCCGCGAGTTTCAGAGAGAGTGTGTGAAAGAAAGAAAGCTGTATTAAATGTCTGCAAGAGGCCAAAATGACCTATGAGACCAAAATAGTCCATCCTCATCATCTGGATACATCATCAAGATTCAAGGGTCTTGAGAAAGGCTTAAGGGAGGGAGGGAGAGAATGAGGGAGAGAGAGTGTGTGTGAGAGGGGTTGCCTTGGGCCCTTAAAGCCTTTGCCCCTCTTTGGCTGCGTTTTCTTCTCCAGTGGACATTCCCTTTTGCAGAGGGGCTCTTGTGGTGGTTTTGGCTTTGGTGGCAACCTTGGTACCTATGGTGGACACTCCTTTCGAGATTGTGCATATTTCTAAGATTAAGCCCAAGCTCTTGTGATGGCTGCTCCGACTACACTTCATATGGTCTCTGAGTCTGCAAAGTTGGATGGTTCCAACCACACTTTGTGGAAGGTGAAGGTGAAATCAGCCTTGCGTGGCGTGGATCTCTGGGATTGGCTTGTTACACTTGCCAATGCCACCCCTCCCACCCTTGCTTTCGGTGGTGTGACTTAGGCATAGATTGATATTTGGCAGGCGAATGATCGTCGTGTTTTCTCCTTTTTGATGTTGAATTGTCAGGATTCTGTTCTCTCTCATGTGCGTACAACAGATGCTGCACATGAAGTTTGGAAGGCATTTGCAGATCTCTACAAGATTAAGTCTCCGGGTCGGATTTTGGCGTTGGAAAAGCAGCTTATGAACTTGTCAGTTTCTACCTTTCCATCTGTATCTGCTTTCATCTCGAAGATGAAAGATCTTCGGGACAAGCTTGCTGTTTGTGGCAAGGATACCTCCATAGAGGGTATGGCTATTCGGCTTCTCTCTAAGCTTCCAGAGAGGTTTGATGCTTATTTTCAGTCTCTTGTTTCTTCTCCTCGTCCTGTTCCAGTTCCTTGGGAGAAAGTTCTCCCCTCCATTATGCAGATTGAGTCTTGCTTTGAGGAGTGGATTGGTACCTCTGGTGGTTCTGATGGAGCTTTGGCTGCACGAGATAAAGGGAAGAATCAACAGAAGAAAGAGAAAGGGGGTTCTAACAAGAACTCCAGAAAAGGACAAAGACAAAGACAAAAGCAGATCTTCTAAAAACAAGGACATTGAGTGTCATTATTGTGGCAAGAAGGGTCATAACAATGTCACAAGAAGAAGTGGGATGAAGAAGCAAAGAACACTTTCTCTACAGCGGTATCTCAGACCAAGAAGGATGATGGTATTCTTCTATAGCAGGTACTCGTCGTGTACTTGCTCTTGTGACTTCTTAGTTGCGGTCGTGGATTGTGGATAGCGGTGCTGCTGCTCACATGACACCCCATCGAGATTGGTTTGAGGACTTCACTGCCAAGACATGCGAGATCACTTTGGGTGATTCTTCTTCCGTGCCAGTGCATGGACATGGTACCATCCCCATCTTCCGCTCCTTCGAGGACAAGAGGTTCTTCTTTGACGTTCTGTACATTCTAGATTTGGCATTTGACCTTTTGTCAGTGAGTGCTCTTACAGCTCAGGGTGCGGAGGTGATCTTCTCTCGTTATGAGATTACCATTCGTGATAAGGAGACTGGTAGCATCTTTGCTCAAGGAGTCCAAGATAGTGGTGGTTTGTACAAGTTGACCGCTTTGCTTTCTTCTGGTTCTTCTTCTGCTCTTTGGCATGCTCGGTTGGCCATTTGAGCTATCAGCTTCTACAGCGAGCTTCGAAGGATGGGTTGGTTGAGGGTTTACTGACCATCAAGGCTCCATCTTCTGTTTGTTCCTCTTGTTTACAAGGGAAGCAACACCGAGCCGTCTTTCCGAAGGAGGCGACACACAGATCTTCGACATCACTTGCTCTTGTTCATGCAGACTTATGTGGTTCTATGAGTACCGCGTCTTTGAGTAAGGCGTTGTACATGCTCGTGATGGTGGATGACTTCTCCAGATATACTTGGGTCTTCTTTCTGAAGTCCAAGGATGAGACTTTTCAGCACTTTTGTGATTGGAGAGTTGAGGTGGAAAAAGAGACAGGTTCCTCGGTCAAGGCTCTCAGGCCCGACAGGGGGGGGTGAGTTTACATCCCAGGAGTTTCAACAATATTGTAGGAATCATGGCATTCGGAGACATCTTACTACAGCATATACTCCATCACAGAATGGAGTTGCAGAGAGGAAGAATAAAAGCATTATGCTTGAGCATTCTTCATTACCTCGACGTTTCTAGGTTGAGGCGGCTTCTACTGTTGTATACATTCAGAATAGGTCTCCTACTGTTGCTCTTCCAGATAAAACTCCATATGAGGCTTTCCATGATGAGAAGCCCTCTGTTGTTCATTTCCGGATATTTGGTTGTTCGGCGTATGTACATGTGCCTAAGGAGCATCGCTCCATGTTGGACTCGAAGTCTCAGCGCATGACTTTTCTCGGATACAGCACTATGTCCAAGGCATACCATGTTTATGATCAGCAGGCCGGCAAAGTTGTTGTGAGCCGTGATGTGGTGTTCGAAGAGACTTCTACATCTTCAGAGGGAGGTGGTGAGCTTCTTCCTCCTCCTCCTCCTCCCTCTACTTCTGTTACACCTATACCTGTGGATTCTCAGTCAGATGATGATGACTCTGCTCCTCCTCGAGCGAGTTCGAGGAGATCTTTGTCTGGATGGCATTTTCAGACAGTTCGTGATTCTAGGTTATGTGAGCTTCCTTCTGCTCCTCCGCCTGGTTCTCTCAGGCGATCTTCTAGAGTTTCAGGGAAACAAATTCATGAGGGCAACATGTTTGTTAACTATGCTCTTATGTCCTCTATCATTCATGGTCCTTCTGATCCCACTTCTGTGGATGAGGCTCTTTCACATGGGCCTTGGCGTCGTGCTATCCAGGCAGAGCTGGATGCTATTGAACGGAATGGCACTTGGATTTTGGTGCCTAGGTCACTGCAGCGTAAGGTGATTGGTGTGCGTTGGATCTTCAAATCAAAGTTTCGAGCTGATGGCAGCTTGGACAAGCACAAGGTGAGGTTGGTTGCCAAGGGTTGTGCTCAGTGCCTTGGAGTCGCCTTCAATGAGACCTTCGCTTCGACGGCCCGGATGACTACCATTCGCACCGTTCTTACTCTTGCAGGATATCATAGATGGCCCGTATTCCACATGGACGTCAAGTCGGCTTTCTTGAATGGAGAGCTTACACAGGAGGTTTATGTTGATCAGCCGTCAAGATTTGTTGTTCCAGGCAAACAGGATCAGGTATACCGACTGAAGAAAGCTTTATACCGTCTGAAGCAGGCTCCGCGGGCTTGGTACCAACGGATTGATGAGTTCTTTCAGAAGCTCGACCTACGCCGTTCTCATGCAGATTCGAACCTTTATATCCTCCTTGAGAGGGGGTTGATTGTTATTATTGTGGTCTATGTTGATGACCTCATCTTTACAGGTTCTTATTCTATGAGGATCAGTTCAGTCATGGATGCTTTGGAGACAGAGTTTGAGATGACGGATCTTGGCCTTCTGCATTATTTTCTTGGCTTTGAGATTTGGTAGACCGTGAAGGGCATTTTCTTCTCTCAGTAGAAGTACACACGGGAGATACTTGACAGATTTCAGATGACTAGATGTAAACCAGTATCTTCTCCCATGGATACTGGTGAGAAGCTTTCTCTTCTTGATGCTTCTCCAGGGATTGATCACTCAGGGACAGTATCGTCCAAACCCCGTCAGCAGCATTGGCGGTGTGCTCTGAGAGTTCTTCGATACTGGCGTGGCACTCTGGACTTTGGTATCTTCTATGGCCAAGGATGCACTCTTCTTGGTGGTTTGATTCACATTGGGCTGGAGATCCAGATACTCGGCGTTTGACCACTAGTTGTGTTTTTTCACTTGGGTCTGGAGCCATTTCATGGAGCAGTAAAAAGCAGGCTACTGTGGCGCTTTCCTCTACAAAGGTGGAGTATTGTGCGGTTTGTTATGCTGCATGTGAGGCGATTTGGTTGCGGAGATTATTGGAGAAGCTTGGCTGTCCTCCTACTAGATCTACTCTTCTTTGGTGTGACAATCAAAGTTGCATCGCCAAGAACCGTGTTTCATGCTCATACGAAACACATTGAGATACAGTATCACTATGTTCGTGAACGGGTTCTTGCTGGAGATTTATTTGGAGTATTGTCCTTAAGCGGAGAATGCTGTAGATTTGTTCAGCAAGTCGGTTTCTCATGCTTCCTTGGCTCCTCATCTTCTGTTTCTCGGAGTATGTTCAGCATTTGGTGCTGAGAGGGGGTGTTAGCACATTAATCCCCAGTTTCTGCCCATATTTGGTGTCCCTTTTGGTCCCTTTTCATGGCCATTGATTGTGGGCTGGTCACCCCTTTTTTGTATATTTTTCTGGGATTTTTCCCATGGTGTATGCATTTTTCCCAGTCGGCAAGCTTCACCTTGTCCAGTCGGCCAGTACATCTTGTCCAGTCGGCCAGCCCCTTTTACCTATAAATAGGTGGGCTGGCCTCTCACTTTTTCATCTTGCCTAGTCTTTCTTTTGCTCCCTCACTTATGAGACACTTTCTGTCTCTTGCTAGGGACTGTATCATTTCATATATTCAGCATAGTTGCTCCATATCTCTCTCTCTCTCTCTCTCTCTCTCTCTCTCTCTCTCTCTTGCACTCTCTGCTCAGCATACTCTAGTGCTTATTTGCTTCCGCTCTGTGCACTCATTCAAAGACTCGTAGACAAAAAGTCTCGGTCACAGACAAGGCGCTTGATGCATTCCGTGCACTCCAGAAAGCAGCCTCAGAACCGCTTGTTTTGAAGTTAGCATCTTGGGATGAACCTTTTGAGGTCATTACCGATGCCAGCAATGTAGCCATAGGTGCAGTTCTCCAGTAGGACAATAGACCTGTGGCCTACTACAGCCTGTGGAGCTCTTGCTCCTCTAGCCCCTCAAAGACCAGGTTTGCTTACATGTTTATTGTGGTTGAGAGGCTAGTGAGAGTCCAACTGGGACTACTCTGCACAGTTGTGTCACAAGAGTGGATGGCATGGGAGGATCGGGAGCAACCCAAGGCATTGGCTTTTGTGCGCACAGTCATGCGAGAGAGTTGGTGGGATGAAGCCAAGGCACTTGTGAAGGCAACTCAGCCCATTTATAGTGTTCTCCGCATAACAAATACGGAGGGCAGCATCGTTGGACTCTTATACAAGTTCATGGACCGCATTGGAGAGGCACTTGACCACAACACTGTGCTACTTGCTATGAGGTATAGATCTGCTGCTTGCTTTGTTCAATTTATTTCATACATGGTGCCATGTGGTGCTCATTGCTACTTATAATTGACTTTGATAGGGTCTAGGACATCAGAGAGGTTTGGAACCGTAGATGGGATTGGTTTCACAAACCAATCCATGCGGTTGCCCTATAATGCACCCTCTTTGGCGGAATGGGGGCAGTATAACAATGAGGAGTTGGAAGAGGGTTGGCAGGAGTACATCCAGAGATGGACAGGAGGTGACCTTGCACTCTTGAGGCAACTTGAGGACGAGCTTCTAGTGTTTCGCAATGGGAGCTTTACTTTTGGGAGAGAAACTGCAAAACTTTGAGAGAGAGAGCTTCGGCCAGCCTCCTGGTGGGAGAAATATGTGACACACACTCCTACTCTGGTAAGTACTTTACTACTTTGTGAACACTGAAGCGGAAGTTCCAAAGTAGGCTATCTAAAGTTTCTAAATACTACTTGGTAACTTACACAGTTTTATGTCCTCTTCATGATAGAAATGCCTTGCATTGCGGATTCTCTCACAGGATTGTAGGTCCGGTCCTTGTGAGAGGAATTGGAGCACATGGGCCCTCTTCCATACAAAGAAGAGGAATAGATTGTGCATTGCTAAGCTAGAACGCTTGGTCTTTTGCCATTGCAACCTCCGTCTACTTGAGCAGCGAGGCAATACCATCGAGCCGCGCCAGGTGAATGTCGACAAGATCGACATTGAGAAAGTGAAGGACATTCCAGACATTCGTGCAAAGAAGCGCGACATCTATGCCATGCTTTACGAGGAGTTGTTGGCACCAACTCGTGTGACACGAGCTGAAACCGGCCTCTGATAGAAACCAGAGTGCGGTAGACTAGCAGTCACCCGTCCACTTGTAGTCTAGATGTGAAAACAAAATAGATTGGAGCTAGAGTGCCCAAATCTGAAAACAAAGCGACACCTGTTGGCCCCAAAGCTTGGCGCCCCTTGCGGTATTTCTTTATTAAATTCCAAAAATATGAATGGCTGAGTACAACACAAAAATCAGCCAAGAGATTACACCTGTATGTCCAATCTGACGGTCCACAATTCCCTCTTAGCACAGAGGATCTATGCACACAGATCTGTGTTTCACAATAACACACTGTGCCTCCCTCTGATCAGCCAAGAGCACTAAGCAGGGCAGCCATGAGCATACATCTGGCATAACTCAAGTGCTTGATACAACATCTCAGCTCATACATACATATGCTGTCCAAACTCTGTCTCAACCCTTGTCAATCTGCCATACCCCTCCTCTCACAAGGGGCCAGATAACTCATATCTGCAACAGACATCAAGCAGTAGAAAGAGAGATAGATGAACAGAAACGGAGCTTACCAAATTCAGCTCGTGAAACAGCACTGGAGGAAGCAACGGTACCAATCTGTACTTGCAGGCACTTGTTTCCACAACCCTGCTTCACACATGTGTTTGTACTTGCCTGTACCCTCCTCCTTGTGTTCACTTCTATGCTGTCTTTGAAAGTACAGATCTGAAAAACAGCCCCGTACCCGTCTGTACTACCTCGGGATACGTGCCAGGAGTTGTACTTGCACAAGCAGCCTGCTGTCCACACTTGTACTCGCCTGAATCTGCGTAATCAGGCCTGTCCAACACCGCCTGCAGCTGCACTTGCTGTACCTGACTGTCCGTACACTGTACGGCAGTCGTACAGTGTTGTACTGCTGTTGTACCTGCTGGTACAGCCTGACCAGAACCTGTATGCAGCAGAAATCCTTGCAGCAACTCCTATGCGCAGCCAGCAACAGAAGAGAAAGAGGGTACTTGCAGCAGATCTGGCCGTACAGTGCTGTACGGCTGGTTTGCACTCAGAAAATCAGCAGCAGCAGCACGACTTCTCCAACGACCCTTCTCTTCCTCTTTTCCACGCTTGAGAACATGCGCATGAAGGCTCCACGACTCTCTTCCCCAAAAGCTAGAGAGAGGGGGAGGAGAGAGAAGCACTCACTCCAAAAGTAGAGTGGCCCTCCTCCCCAAAATAATCCCTAGGGCCCCAAACTGTAAAAGTCCCTAGGGGCCACTAAGGCCTAGGGGCAAACTTTAATAAACATTAAAGTTTAATGTTCTAGTTCCCCCCTTCACACCTAGGGATGTCCACACATCTTAAACTCTGTCTGGGCACCCCCCATGTGAATCATAAAAAATTCTGACTCTGCAACCACCATGCCCACACTTGTGCTGTTCCATTTTCACAGGGCCATGACATACCCCCCTCTTGAAAAATGGCAAGCGTCCTCGATTGCATTCTGGTGATGCATCAAAATATCGAAAGTGAAATATACAATATGGCAAGATCAGCGTCCCAATCTCTCTAAGCCATACACATGTATCAACATTCACTGCAAACCAATGGCATAGTAATAGTCCAAGTTGTATACCACTGTGAACCATACATATCCACAAAAATCTCATGTGACTAGTACACATATATCATAGAAGTCCCATAAACAGATGTACTGTCAGCCTCAGTACCTTCGGGTTAGATAAAAACTGCACCAAGCGACCTCTAGATGTCATCTGAGCCTGTCTGTATCAAGGGAGCGGAGGTGCTACCCCCCTCTTGAGCATCAGGTAATGCTCCAGACCCATGCTCTGCTGAACCTGAATGAGCCACAATAAGAGTCGGCTCTAACTCAAAGGCATCGAGATAAAGCTGCAAAACCTGAGGTGAATCTGTTAAGTCACCTTCCTCCATCCACTTCGCATCCATCGGTGAATAGTTCTTGAACTTCACAAGATAGCGACGGGAAACTTTACCTCGTACCTTCCTTTCTTTATGTGCCAGTATCTGCTCTGGAATCAGAACCTCATCAAGTTCCTCAACTTCCGGCTGAGCCTCATCTGATACATCCTCAGGCACATCCCCACGGAAAGGTCTAAGAAGACTCACGTGAAAAGCATTGTGAATCCTCCAGTGATCTGGTAACTTCAAACGATAGGTTACCTCACCAATCTTTTCCAAAACCTGAAAAGGCCCATAATATCGCATGCTCAACTTAGGGAATAAGCGTTCTTTACCCTTCATCTTCTTGAGTCTAGCCTTTTCAAAGCGCAAAAGAACCCAATCACCCAATGCAAACTGTAATTCACGTTTGTGACGGTCTGCGGCTTTCTTTTGCTTCTGCTGAGTTTTCTGGAGGGCCAACTTAACTCTCCGATAAGCTTCATCCAAGCTCTCCACATACTGATCAGCCTCAAAGATCTTATCCTTTGTATGCAAAATGGGTGGTACCTTCTTCCCTCCTTCTACAATCTCAAAAGGCGCCTTGCCTGTCGAGCTATGTACAGTGTTGTTATATGCAAACTCCACCAAAGGAAGATACTTTTCCCATTGTTGCTTGTGCTCTGACACATAACACTTGAGAAGATCCAAGACTGTAGAGTTAGCCTCTTCTGACTGACCATCTGTCTGTGGATGAAATGACGATGAAAACTTGAGAGTTGTACCCATGTTGTCAAACAACCCTCTCCAGAACAAACTCGTCATCCGTGGATCACGGTCACTAATGATAGACGTAGGCAAGCCATGATACTTGAAGATGTTTGCCATGAACAACTTCACCATATGATCCACTTTGATTGTCTTCCGCACGGGAATGAAATGAGCCTGCTTACTGAACCTGCATATGATAGTCCAGATGCCATCATTTCCCGTTTGTGTCCGTGGAAGATCAAATACAAAATCCATGGCAATGCTCTCCCAAGGTCTATCCGGAATAGGTAAAGGCTGTAATAACCCTGGTGTCTTTTGACTGTCAAACTTTACCTTCTGACATACGATGCATTGCCTCACAAAGGCATCAACATCTCTTCTCAAGGTTGGCCAATAAAAGAAAGTCTCCACTGCTTTGACCGTGGCGTCAATACCTCTATGACCTGCATACGGTAGAGCATGACTTTCAATCATAACCTTGAGTCGCAATGGCCTGGTAACACACAGTCTGCCATGCATCAATAAAAACCCATCTCTGAGAGTATAGTACTCATGCCGCTGACCCTCAGACATCTGATCATACAACCTTTCAAAGTCCTCATCATGGGCATACTGCTCTTTCATTTCATCAAGCTCATGATGATAAGCAAGTGAAACTGCAGAGACCTGTGGCTTGCGTGACAAAGCATCTGCCACTACATTCTTTTTGCCTTCTACATGCACAATCTGGAAGTGAAACATTGACAAAAAGTTTGCCCAACGCATATGCTTCTCTGAAAGCTTAGTCTGCGTGAGGAAATAACGCAAGGTCTGATGATCTGTCTGCACAGTGAAATCAGCCCCAAGCAAGTAGTGTTTCCATGTAGAAAGAGCGTGAATTACAGCCAACATCTCTTTCTCATACACCTGTAAATGCTTCTCAGCATCTTGCAAAACTCTACTCTCATAGGCTATCACATGTCCCTCTTGCATGAGAACTGCACCAATGCTACTTCCACATGCATCACACTGGACAACAAAAGCCTTTCGGAGGTCCGGTAACACCAATACTGGGTCCGAAGTAAGCTTTTCTTTGAGCTTTTTGAATGCTGTAATTTCCCGATCAGCCCATCTAAACGGAGTTGCCTTCTTCGTCAAAGCATGAAGAGGCGAAGCAATTTCAGCAAAGTGCCGTATGTTCCGCCTGTAATAGGAACACAATCCTAGAAAACTGTGTACATCATGCACGGTCCTCAAAGCTAGCCAATTAAGTATTGCTTCTACCTTGGCTGGATCCATACGGACTCCATGACCAGACACAATATGCTCCAATAAATGTATCTCCTGCAAAAAGAACTCACTCTTCTTGCCATTAACTACCAACCTATGGTTTCTGAGTTCTGCAAACACAATGGCCAAATGCCTTCTATGCTCTTCCTCAGTTTGTGAATGCACAATCATATCATCAAAGAATGTGCCCACAAACTCTCTATGAGGCTTGAAAATCCTGTCCATCATTCTGTTAAATGTGGCAGGCTCATTCGTCAAACCGAAGGGCATAACCAAGAACTCATACAACCCAAATGTGGTTCGGAATGTTGTCTTATGCACATCCTCGGGTCTAATGCGTATCTGATGATACCCGCTTTTCAAGTCAATACGACTAAAAACTTTGGAGCTCTGTAAGCGGTCCAAAATGTCATCGATCCTCGGTATGGGGAATCGATTCTTGATGGTATTCTTGTTCAGCGCCCTGTAATCAATACACATACGCCAAGAACCATCCTTCTTCTGCACCAAGAGCACAGGTGAGCAAAAGGGTGATGAGCTAGACTGTATCAACCCTTTATTCAAAAGCTCTTGTACCTGACTCATAATCTCTTCTTGTTGGGCTGCACTAACACGGTACGGCGGTCTATTCGGTGGAGTACTACCAGGAATCAGATCTATGGCATGATCTTCTGGCCTCTCAGGAGGTAATTCTCCTGGCAATGACTCGGAAAAACAATCTTGAAACCCACATAAGAAATCAGTCCTGTCTTTATCTAACATTGACAAATTAGACTTAGACTCATCATCCTGTGCATCCTTTACATAAATCAAGTACGCGGAAAGATGCTTTTTCATTATTGAAGAAATCGCCGAAGCGGATACAATAGGAACATATTCCCCTTTGAGTTTTACATCCAATACATGGTCTTTCCCTCTATGAGTCAGAGTGATTTTCCTATTGTAAGTATCCACCACCGCATGTACCCTGTGGCACCATGGCATCCCCAACAAAACATCACAGCCATCCAAAGGCATGATGAAAAACTCTTCGCTGTCCACATAACCGTGCAAATGAAGCCGAAGCTTCCCAATGATAGGAGTAACGGGTTCTGCATACCCTGGACAAGCCATATTAGCCTCATGTAACGGCCCCATCTTCTCTGCGCGAATCCCCAATCGGCCAGCCAAATCTGGTGAAATGAAGTTGGCTCTAGCACCTGTGTCAAAGAAGATCAAAGCATTCTGATCTGTCACTTTGCCCCATGCCCTGCACAACTCTGTAGCTTCACCACCTGGCTGTTCCCCCACAAGATCAGGAACTAAGCCTGCAGAAGGTTTTTGTTTCTTTGGCTTGGGCTCTCCTTTATTGTCAGAGTCCTTTTGGGACTTTCTTTTGGGACAATTGAATGACATATGCCCCTCTTCAGTACAGTAAAAACACTTTTGAGCAATTCTCAAAGCCCGTCTTTCCTAAGAAGTCCTCTTGGGCATTGGCAACTTCTTATACTTTGTCTCTGAAGACCCTTTAGTATCACGAGAAGCATGCCCAAATTTTTCAGCTTTCTTGCTCAATTTCTTACTGCCTTTAAACCCAGATGAACCACCTGTGAGTAACGCATTAGCTGTCATAGCATTTTCAATCATCTGTGACATGTTCGTTACTCTAGTCTTTATACAATAATCTCGTACCTCCTTGGGCAGCCCACAACAATACTTCTCTACCTGCTCAACTAATGGCACGGCACGATAAGAAGTCACTGGGAGTAGAGCTTCCCAAAACTTCTTGTTATAATCCTCCAAACTATCACACTTTGAAGCATCCAGCTTGTGCCATGCGGTCATAACATCCACCTCAAATGTAGATGTGAGCCATACGGAAGAGAAAACCTGTTTGAATTGG
This sequence comes from Cibotium barometz, assembly GCF_041138505.1. NCBI lineage: Eukaryota > Viridiplantae > Streptophyta > Polypodiopsida > Cyatheales > Cibotiaceae > Cibotium > Cibotium barometz. The sequence continues at coordinate 43,254,655 of NC_141090.1, forward strand.
ACCCATGTAGTGGGTGCTATGCCCTGCAAAAGAAGAGTAGACCACCACTGCAAAGCATTGCCCTTGAGAAAAGTGGCAGCTTTCCTCACCTTAGAGGACTCTATGTAATTCCCACCAGAAAAAGCAGCATCAAACTGCTGTAAAAAGGTAAGTGCTTTCAATTTATCCTTGGTCCCACTGAAAGTGTCAAACTTCATTGCAGCTCCCCCTTCCTTGTAATCCTTCGCCTTTCCCAAAGGCGTTAGATTATCATATGGAAGTGGTTTCGTAAGATTGCTGCCCCCAACATTCATACCCATCATTGGGTCAACATTTCCCATTCCCATGCTAGGCATACCATACATTCCAGCCATGTTTCCAAACATTCCATTATGCATACCTGGCTGCATACCACCAAACATATTGCCTTGCATCCCAGGTTGCATGCCTCCAAACATATTTCCTTGCATACCGGACTGCATACCACCATACATATTCCCTTGCATGCCAGGCTGAAAAATGGCTCCAAAAGGCCCATACACACCCATGCCTCCCTGAGGGTAACCCCCAGTCATGGATTGGAACACCGAGCCACCACCAAAATAACCTGGATGCATATTCTGCTGAGGAATAGGTGGCTGTCCATAGAAGGAACTCTGTGGGTTAGCACCAAAAGCATGCTGCATGTTCGGAAACTGTGCAGGAGATGGATCCTGTGGAGTGGTACCACTATGACCCTGAGGAAGATTCTTTGAACGAACCTTCTTCTTCTTTTTCTCGGGCTCTGTGCAGGGCTTTGTGCGAGATCTCAAAAATTCAGCAAATCTCTCACTCTGTGTGAGCTGCATAAAAGTATCCATAACACTAGCCAAGCGATCTTTGAACCGAGCATCATCATCCTCTTTACCATGCACATCTTCTGGCTGTGTTACATCCTCATAAGGCTCAACACCTGCAGCTTGTTCTCCTGCAAAAATATCCTCGGATACATCTCTCTCAGGAGAAGTCTCTTGCTCTTCTTCTTCATGATAGAAGTACTCATCCTCTGTATCAGACATGATTGCTGAATTTTTCAACGATGGCTTTCTTCAAAGCAACCACGAGCTCACCCCCTTCAGAAAGTTGATGATTGGTCCCGGGGACGGAACCTTGAAACCGGCCTCTGATAGAAACCAGAGTGCGGTAGACTAGCAGTCACCCGTCCACTTGTAGTCTAGATGTGAAAACAAAACAGATTGGAGCTAGAGTGCCCAAATCTGAAAACAAAGCGACACCTGTTGGCCCCAAAGCTTGGCGCCCCTTGCGGTATTTCTTTATTAAATTCCAAAAATATGAATGGCTGAGTACAACAAAAATCAGCCAAGAGAACCTGTATGTCCAATTTGACGGCCCACAATTCCCTCTTAGCACAGAGGATCTATGCACACAGATCTGTGTTTCACAATAACACACTGTGCCTCCCTCTGATCAGCCAAGAGCACTAAGCAGGGCAGCCATGAGCATACATCTGGCATAACTCAAGTGCTTGATACAACATCTCAGCTCATACATACATATGCTGTCCAAACTCTGTCTCAACCCTTGTCAATCTGCCATACCCCTCCTCTCACAAGGGGCCAGATAACTCATATCTGCAACAGACATCAATGTTAGAAAAAGTGATCTATGTCATATCATAGACAAGGTCAAAGGGATGTGGATGAATGTGGTGAAGGCTAGGAGTTATCCCACATGCAAAGGCAAAGCCCATATGGTACTTGGACCTATATAAAGGGTCATTTCAATGTAATGTAACACAACAACTCATTCTCAAGTACACAATCTCTTGGTCAAGTAAGTGCATCTTGTGTTGCTTTGTATTGCTTTTGTCATTTGTTTATAATCATGTTTAGCATTATGTTTGAGCCTCCATAGGCTAGCCTAGTCCTAGATCCATGATTTCCAACATGGTATCAGAGCCTGGCAGGCTATGGCTTAGCTTAGTTTAGTTGTTTTGCCATTTCTCTTCAATATGGTACCCGCAAAAGGAAGTGCCATTGAGAAGAAGGAATAGCAAAATTATTGCATTTAGTCTTTGCATCATTAGGGTTTCATTAGGAGTTAGCATTGCATTAGGGTTTCTCTCCTCCTTTACATGTTTTATTAGGATCTCATTTTAGGAGCTATAGATTTGGTCTAGGAGATCCTTAGTCTTCATTAGGGCATTGAGACAGAGTTTTCTTTTTGAGAGAGAGATAGTAGAGTAGCCTTCATTCATCTCATCAAGAGAAGAGTTTGAGAGTTTCGTGAAGCAGTAGAAGAAGGCAGTTGACCAGATCCTTATCCAGCATCAGAGGTACCAGTGTCCCCATGTTCAAACCTGGCATAAGCTAAGCTTGGCAAAACTGAAAGGCAGAGAGCTGCTACGGGTTCCGCCAGTGCATTCAGGCACATGCTCAGAAGCAAATCTGCGCTTCGTAGTACATGCTCCTTCTCAAACATGCCCTGAGGCACAAGCTGAGGTGACGCACGCATGCTTGCCACCTCTCCCACCATCTGTGTCTCTCAGCGCCTCCAGACGTCTCCGAGAGCACCAGGACCTGCACAAAACCAAGAAACGAGGCAAAACAGGGAGATTTTGGCCATAACCTTGGCGACCTTCGCAGTTCTTGTAGTCCGGTCAGGCACTTGAAGATTACGGGCCATTAACCGCGAACACGAAGGGCTTCTCGCAGCTGACAAATCCGAAATCAGCGTAGCTGACAGATCCGAAATCAGCGCAGCGAATCTGGCCGTTTTTTGGCATTTGAAATAAAAGCTCTCTTTATTATTTAATGAGACTAAGGTTTAAAAACCTTAAAGTAATTTAAGAGGCCATTCACATGGGAGTGGAAATGAAGGCAGTCGTACATTTTACTCATTCTCATTTTACTCATTCTCATTGCACTTCACCGAATGCGTCCACGACACCGGCAAGGTTATATGCACTGGAACGAGATTTTGCATCGAGCTTTTTATTGGTGATTCTCTTGCGCGAGACCCAAGTCTCGGAGCCATGGAAACGCCGTCGAAAAAAGAGCGGCATCTTGCACCCATGATGAGTCGGAGTCCTCCAAAACCACTTTTCATGTTTATGTGTATGTTTTTTTCGTTATATGTTTGTTTTCATGTTCGGGATCTCGTTAAGTTTACGCTCCCTAGTATGTATGCCATGTATGTGTTGTTCTTCCCAAACTATGTGAAATCTCCCTTCTATGCATGTATGGATGTATGATGATGTTTATGGCAGCCTCGGAGTCGGGCAACCCTTGGCTAAGATGTGCCCATATGTGGATGTGATGATGTCTATGTTCCATGTTTATGTTGATGTATGTCACCTCTAGCCACCCATGATGTAGGCTAAGTGACTATGTGAGTGTCATGTGCATGTGCACTTATCTCTTGGGATGAGATCCAATTGGGCACCAAGGGGGGGTGTTGAAATATGTGGTGCCCGGCATGTCATGTATGGGGCACATGTATGTGGGAGTATGTGTACTCTAGGAAAGATGCAGATGAAGACGCAAGAATGGATGAAGACAAAGACAAAGATGTCAATGAAGATGAACAAGATGCTGTCTATGATTGATTCTTATGTCATGGCTCACATGTCATAATGACGAATGAATTATGCCCTCTCTTACCCAAATGTTTATGTATGGACACCTCTAACCACCGATGATGTAGGTTATGTGTTGTTATGATGCCCACAATATCTCTCAGTAGGCCATGTAGCCCACAAGGGGGGATTGATGGGAGTTGGGTTTCCATGCTCAACACATGATGGTGCACATGAGGCACAATGTTCATGGATATGATGATGATGATGCTATGATGATGATGGGGTATGGGAGAGGAATGTTTTCATGTAGGAATGTTTTCATGTCATGTCATTTTCTTTTCGCAATGTAGAAGCTATGCTCCCTATGAGCGATGCTAATTTCTTTTATGTACTGTAGAGCTATACTCCTTATGAGTTAAGCTTTTTCTTTCATGTAATGTTAGAAGCAAGGAAGGGCATTATGATATGCCATGATCAAGGAAGGGTGTTAGAAAAAGTGATCTATGTCATATCATAGACAAGGTCAAAGGGATGTGGATGAATGTGGTGAAGGCTAGGAGTTATCCCACATGCAAAGGCAAAGCCCATATGGTACTTGGACCTATATAAAGGGTCATTTCAATGTAATGTAACACAACAACTCATTCTCAAGTACACAATCTCTTGGTCAAGTAAGTGCATCTTGTGTTGCTTTGTATTGCTTTTGTCATTTGTTTATAATCATGTTTAGCATTATGTTTGAGCCTCCATAGGCTAGCCTAGTCCTAGATCCATGATTTCCAACAATCAAGCAGTAGAAAGAGAGATAGATGAACAGAAACGGAGCTTACCAAATTCAGCTCGTGAAACAGCACTGGAGGAAGCAACGGTACCAATCTGTACTTGCAGGCACTTGTTTCCACAACCCTTCTTCACACATGTGTTTGTACTTGCTTGTACCCTCCTCCTTGTGTTCACTTCTATGCTGTCTTTGAAAGTACAGATCTGAAAAACAGCCCCGTACCCGTATGTGCTACCTCGGGATACGTGCCAAGAGTTGTACTTGCACAAGCAGCCTGCTGTCCACACTTGTACTCGCCTGAATCTGCGTAATCAGGCCTGTCCAGCAACCTGTCCAACGCCGCCTGCAGCTGTACTTGCTGTACCTGACTGTCCGTACACTGTACGGCAGTCGTACAGTGTTGTACTGCTGTTGTACCTGCTGGTACAGCCTGACCAGAACCTGTGTGCAGCAGAAATCCTTGCAGCAACTCCCATGCGCAGCCAGCAACAGAAGAGAAAGAGGGTACTTGCAGCAGATCTGGCCGTACAGTGCTGTACGGCTGGTTTGCACTCAGAAAATCAGCAGCAGCAGCACGACTTCTCCAACGACCCTTCTCTTCCTCTTTTCCACGCTTGAGAACATGCGCATGAAGGCTCCACGACTCTCTTCCCCAAAAGCTAGAGAGAGGGGGAGGAGAGAGAAGCACTCACTCCAAAAGTGGAGTGGCCCTCCTCCCCAAAATAATCCCTAGGGCCCCAAACTTTAAAAGTCCCTAGGGGCCACTAAGGCCTAGGGGCAAACTTTAATAAACATTAAAGTTTAATGTTCTAGTTCCCCCCTTCACACCTAGGGATGTCCATACATCTTAAACTCTGTCGGGCACCCCCCATGTGAATCATAAAATATTCTGACTCTGCAACCACCATGCCCACACTTGTGCTGTTCCATTTTCACAGGGCCATGACGTGAGCACAATCATTGGTGGATGTAGCTTCTACGAGTGCTGCAGCTTTAGAGACTGATATTGAGGCATCATCTCCTTTTGATACAGATGCACAGTCATCAGAGGAGGGAGATGATATTGATGATGATGATGATGATGAGTCTTGACTATTGAGGCTTTTTACTATTTTTTGCCTCTAGTCTAGACTCTAGACTTCACTCTTTTGACTCTTTTTACACTCCATGGTTTTTGTATTGGTCTTTTCAGTTTTTGTTGACAGTTGCCAGTTGGACATCTTACTTATCACGATTCATGAGACATTTGTAATGGAGTCTTTTGGACTTAGTGCCATTTGAGTATTGAGAGCACTTTTGCAAAATTGCATGGTAGGTCTTATGATATATGATCTATGTCATCTACCATCTATCCTTTTAATTGATTTTCTCTCTTCTCAAGTTTCAACAATTGTTGGTCACTCAATGTTCACTTGCAGCTTGCAAGCAACAAGCAATAGTAAGTACTAAGTAGGCTGTAGAAATCAGGATACATGATGATGATACATCATACTGTTTTTGTTTTAAACATTTATCCATACTTTGTTGATTGCTTGGGTTTTTTTTATGCATAAAACTTTCATATCTCCTATTTTTTGCAACACGTACCCCCCCTTCATGAAATGTTTCAAACGCGTTTCATCAAACGCTTGACAACTATGTGTGTGTCTGCTGGGAAGAGGTTGCCCTTCTTCTTGGTGCTGATTGTTTTGAGTGCCCAGAAGTTGTAAAGATTGAACGTGAACTGCTGTAGGTACTTCTCTTGGTATACAAGACCAAGGAAACTTCCTTGGATGCATCCTTGCTGCATGTGAAACTGGGCTTGACCTGAGGGATCCACGTAGGAGTCCATGTGGGTCCTGCTTTAGAGATCCACATGAGCTTGGTGAGAAGCTGGACTCTTACCTTGTTGAGTGGCTTAGGCGGTGGATGGTTCTTGCCCTTGCCTTGGGTTAGGGTTTGTAACTTCTGTTTGATTTGTTTTCATGCTATACTTGCAAATCTGGTACAAGGCACCCTCATAGTTGTATTTGTAAAATACTCTTTCTAGAATAAATAATTTATAAGGGGGGGCTGCCCCGTGCGGCCCGAGTGTGTGTTCTTTCTTGTTTCTTGCTAAGGTTTTGATTTTTACCAATTAAAAAAATATCATTAGTTTTTCATCATATTTTTAGGGACTATTTAATCTCAAAGCCACTTTAATAACAAACTCCCTTGTCGATAAGGTAAGGTTCATATAATTGAGGTTAACATGAAATTATGTTTTCAAATTTTGGTGTTTATAAGGCTAGATTGGAGTATTTTGTTGTTCTTAAATGTCTTATATAAAGATTAGAAGACCAATCATAAGCTTCATAATCTGTGTAGCAAGGTCCTTATATAGTAGTAACGTCCTTGTATGCATTTGGACCAAGATTGACTTGATAGTTATCGAGGATGGTAAACACGATACTTCTATGAATGGTTGGAATACAAAACCACTACTACGAGGGCAATTTCCAACTTTTATAGTTAATCATTTAGTTTTGTATTGTGAAAGACAAAGCACATGTAGTTACCCTTCAAAGAAGCTAATCAAGTTGTAGATCTTGGGATATTGGCTTTTTGACAGTTTGCATGTATCAAGGCACTTGACATTATTAAATGAGTCCTTATTTTACATGTGAAAGCTAAACTTTAAAGACTTCATGATCATAGGAAAAAACAGGCTGCGTGATCACTTAGTTTTTTAGCAATTTCTCCATAGAAACAAAAAAAGTGACAATTCCTATCAGGCAATGCAATGAAACAAATTTCATAATTTGAAAATGCCTTACAAAGTGCTATTTGTATTAGTAAGGATTCATAAGAAAGTAAAAATTCTTCTTTGCGTTTTGGGTTTTACTTCTCGATGGCAAACATGTAGTGCATTACATTTTCATTCACAACCACTCACATATGAAGGGGTGTAAGGATGGATTAAAGCTATTAATTTTAATCACTTTTATTCTTCCCATACTTAGTCAGGAAAAACACATATTTAAGTGGGAATTCACATCAGTTCAATACATTCATTTCAAATGATTATTTCATCTAACCCCTGAAAAAGACACTTTTATGTCTAGTAAGTAACTGTACTAAACTAGTGTTAATTGCATTTCTTAGGTGGTTGACAAATTTCTACATGAGTAGATGTGCTGCATTGAGTAAACGTGTGGGGGTGTAGTGATATTTGTGCTCTTTGATTGGCTCACCGGAAGTTTGTTTCACAGGGAGGCCCCACAGAGTATAGGAGCCGCACAGTCTTCGAGGATGCTACTCCGGAAATGGTGAGAGACTTTTATTGGGATGATGAGTTTCGGCATGAATGGGATGATATGATAATATATGCGAAGTCATTGGAAGGATGTACTGAGACGGGGGCAGAAATTGCCCATTGGGTGAGGAAGGTGATATCTTACTGCCTGTAAAAATCCTTATTTCCTTCTCTTTTTTGTACCACATTGGGATTTATCGTGGTGCCGTGGCAGTTTCCCTTTTTTTGTAGTGATCGAGAATACTTGATTGGCCGCCGAATTTATGAGTCTGAAGGCACCTTCTTTTGTATTACGAAGGTGAACCTTTGGAGACACGTCTCGAAGCTCCACATTGTTTTTGTCTTTTTTGTGGAAGAATGTGGCTCTCTTTTTCTTATGCATCATCTAGTGTATTTATCGGTGCAAATGCAGGGTGTACCTTATTCTGCAGTTCCTCGTCAAAAGAAGCCAAGAAGAGTTGACGTTTACTCCTCAAGTTGGTGTGTCCGGCCAGGTTTTTCCTTTTCTTCTTGCTAATGGGGGCTGCAAGTTGTCTACTAGGCATGTTTGTCTGTGAAAATTCTTGGTTTGGCTGAAGGTTTTTTTTTGCTTGTAGTTGAGTCCCCACAGACAGGTCAAATGACAGCATGTGAGGTGACATTTTTGCATGCTGAAGATATGGGCATTCAAAGGGACATTGCAAAGCTTGGGGTGCGACAAGGGATGTGGAATTGTGTGAAGAAGATGGAACCGGGTCTTCGAAAGTATCAAGCGCATCGCAAGTCCTCAAGGACTCTTTCTGACAGTGCTTCTATGGCACAGCTCGTCACTAGTGTACCTGCTACCTTTTTCGAGGATTCTGATGTGCCTGCTGCAACTGTGTGGAGAGGTGAAGCGAATGAAGATACGGGAAGGCACCAGCACGTCAAAGGTTGGAAGTGGCTCGTACTTGGTGGAGCTGTTGTCCTTGCTTGTGGGTTGGACAGGGGAGTCGTGGGGAGAGTCATAGTCTTTGGTGTGGTGAAAAGGCTTACCAAACTTGGTAGAAGACTGTGACTACCCGAAATGTTTGGAGGTTTACCTTGTCCAAGCTTTTGGGCCACAGGTGAATTGAAATGCTTATATTTGCCAGTGGGTAGGTCTCTGAGCTGGTGCACATGTTGGCTTGGGTAACTCCTGTGATGCCTTGCCTGGAGTTCTTCTTATTTGATCACTTTGTGCACTGGATCAGTATGAAGGGTCTTTCCTTGAGTATCATATGTATTTTGTTCAGTGCAAGCAGGTTACCTGCTTTTGGACTCATTGGCATGTAGGAAAGGGGTGTGGAGCATGTTTTTGTATTTCAACTTTCATTCCCCTTAATGGATAGTACTTTACCCTGTTGTGGTTTTTGTGCAGTTTATGATCTGATACCTGCTATGCAGGTAGTATTCTTGCCTATATTATGTGCAAGACATATTTCTCTAATGGCATGTGATGTGGTGGAGGATATGGGAGGATGGTAAAGCAAGAGCAGATTCTAGTGCGACTTTCCTCCTCCATGAGAGTAAAAATGATAAAATGATCCATTATAATGATTTGTAAGACTGACCAAAAAGTAGTGCTGTCAATGTCTAGTGTTTCACATTACTTTAGAAATGTTTGAAGTGTGCATGCAATTAAATGCAATGTGGGTTTAGAGGCATGAGTGGCTCACTTTGTATGCTGGAAGAACTTACCTTGGGTTGGTGCATCTGCTATAGTGGAAGTAAATGTAGGCTACAATGCTTTGAGGGGAGGTCGGACATCTTGTTGGGGTTGATTGTAGTGCCCCATAGACGAGTACTTGCAATCAAAGACGCCTTGCTAAATTTTAAGGTGGATGAAGGTCAAGTAAGTGATTGAATGGTTGGGAGATTCATGTGTACAAAGGGAAGAGATGCAAGAACTAATGGATATCTTGGCAAGGCACTACGAGGTAATGAAAATGCATGGTGTAAGGTGGCTATCAGGCCACAAAGTCATGAGAGGATTAATTCCCAATAACCTTTCTGTACTGCTTTCATTTGAATATTTATGAATTGGATACTCTTCTAACATCCGATTTTCCTCACGACTTAGAGGCAGAAATATTCAATTATGTATATGACAGCCATGTTTTTTTAAGCTTGAAATTTTTAGAAGGTAATAGGGCTGTAGCGAGCGATTTGTATAGCCTAACAAGTTTGTCAAGATAGAGTTTTCACCAAGGCATCAAAATTAAGATTACCCAAAAACTATGAGACGGATATCTTCCCGAAATATGTGTAGCTTCTTCAAGATATTGTTTCTTAAGCTGAGGATTTTATGTAGGAATATTCATTAGTGTGACGCTTTTTTGGTGCTTGTATTTACAGCTATGAAATGTGCACTCTTCTCCAAATGCTTCTATTGGCTTAACTTATATTTGTACCATGATATTTTACCTAATTTTCACAATTATATTTCTTTCCAAAAATCAAAAACGTATCGTACTTGTTTCATATTTATTTTACAATAGCTTGATGTGTTCTTTTCATGCATCATGATTTTGTAACGCTTAGTTTTTTATGGTTGTACTACCTTCATGTTAGTTTCAATTCACGCTCATTGCACATGTTACGTTATACTCTTTCTTTTCTAACTTTGTCAATCCTATAATAAACCCCTTTACAGTGGATTTGAAGCTTCTTAAAGCTTTGCCATAGCTCTCCATCCTTACATTGTGACCGTAAGCACTTAAATTTAAGTATGGCTATGCATTTTCATTGCATTGACACACCAAGCATTGACTCATATTCATACTGTGTAACCTTAAATCTTTCTTAGGATCATTCATTACCTACATACATTTACAATTATAAAGTTTAATTCTTTGTAATGTAAGTGTACATGTGTATATGGGTGCATGCGTGCATATCCATTACAAGCATATGAATGCATCTACATATAGATGTGTATACACACAAGTGGTCGAGATATTGGGCTCCACTAATGATAATATGAATGCCTAGCTAGAATGACATCTCCTTGTTTATGCCATTGGCATGGTTGGTGATATCATGGTTGATATGATGCTAGCGGTTTACATCTTGTATAATAGTTGCTTTGGTTTTTAGAGTTGTAGCATAGTTAGTGTCAGCTCTTGCAATCCGGTTCACACTATGGATCTTGTATGTTTACACTACTGACCTTATATGTTCAATTTGAGATATAATACTACTATGAAAGAATCTACCATGTCACGTACTATTAATCAAAGTTGAATTTTGATTATTGATGCTAGGTCTAGTCTGTTATAGAAAACCTCGCTCTAAGAGTTTTGCATCAAGCCTAATATCGACCTTGCCTCTCATCTCATCCAAATTCAACTTTGTTTACTTTGGGTCATCCTATTATGAACAATGTTGAGTTTTAAATAGGAATGCTAGGCCAAGTTTATTAATAAACACTTCTACCCAAGAGCCTCCTTTGTATCAAGCCTTAGATCTTGTGTGTTTACTCAATTTGAACATTGTTAAGAGTGCTATTGGAAATAGGGTTGTAGGAATGCGACGCTCGCGCGCGCGCGTGCACACACACACACACACATACACACACAATGGAGCACACAATGAGATGATAGATAGATAATGAATGTATGCTATATAAAGATGATAAGTATACCTTAAGATGGGTGTATATTAGCACGAGAGAGAATCTCCTAAAGAAGAAAAAAGTGCCTCGATTGGTCCTAGTGTGTTTACACATCACTGCTAAATATGGTTACAAATCTCTCTTGGAGTGATGATGTGAACAAGGGGTGAGTTGACACTAGAAGTACAGAGATGTGCCATGCTCTTTGGACTGTGATAGTAGGGAGCCCAGACTAGCCTCAAAAGGGAAGTAAGTTTAAAGTTTTGTGAAAAGCTTCAAACTTTTCTCGTGGGAGAGCCTTTGTGAACAAATCTGCCAAGTTGTCTTGTGTTGGCAAGCTGATTTCTCCTATAGCAAATCTCTCCCTGACATAACGATAGTGCACCTCAATGTGCTTTGTGCAAGAATGAAAAACTGGATTCCTCACAACTGCTATAGCACTTTGACTGTCAATGAAGATGGTAGTGGATGAGGACTCACCAATACCTAAATTAGCAATAAGGCACCTAAGCCAAACACACTCAATTGTAGTTGTAAACGCTGCCTTGTACTCAGCTTCACAACTAGAAGTGATCATAGTGGGTTGCTTCTTGTTGAGTCATGATATACATGAATCACCAAGGCGAAAGCAAAAACCACTCGTGGACACTCGTGTGTCATAACATCTAGCCTAGTCTAAGTCTATAAATGCATGAAACTATGATTTATCCCCTTGGGATAAAATAACCTGAAGTGCTTGGTGCCCTGTAGAGATAATTGAACACTTGCTTGACAAACTGCCAATGCTTTGTGCTTGGGCTATGTATAAATCTGCTCAATATTGAGACCACATACTGCATGTCAAGCCAGGTGTTACACAAAAAGATAAGGCATCCAACAGCTTCTTGATACAAGCCAACATCAAAAGGGTCACCTACATCTTCAAGAATTAGTCGCGTAAACTTGGCTCTATAGGTGTAGTTGCAAGTTTACAGTCTCAAAGATTGAACCTCTTCAACAATGTATCTATGTATTTTCTCTGCAACACAATAATGCCATCATTACACTGCTAAAACTCAATTCTCAAAAGATTTCTCTAAATTAGCCATAAAAGCTGAAATATGATCATCATTAAATGTGAGCAGCATGTAATCAATGTATAACACGATGACCGATAAAACATACTTAGTCCTCTTAATATAGAGGGTATTGACAGTTAGGCTGTCACAAAAATCCTGTGTAACCAAGTATGCATGAATCTTTTCGTACCATGCTATGGGAGCCTGCAGCCCATATAAAGCTTTCTTTAATCTACATACTTTTGATTCCTGACTTTTCAGAACAAAACCATGAGGCTGAGACACATAGAACTTCTCATGCAAATCTCCATTCAAGAAAGTAGTTTTGATATCCAACTGACGTACATTTTAACCTTTATGTGCTGCTAATGCAATGATACTTTGCATCATAGTTATACGACATGTGTATGCAAAGGTTTCATCATAGTCAATGCCTTTCTCTTGCTCAATATTGAGACCACATACTGGATGTCAAGTTTGGAGTTACACAAAAAGATAAGGCATCCAACAGCTTCTTGATACAAGCCAGCATCAAAAGGGTCACCTACATCTTCAAGACTTTGTCGTAAACTTGGCTTTATAGGTGTAGCTGCAAGTTTACAATCTTCAAGATTGAACCTCTTCAACAATGCATCTATGTATTTTCTCTGGAACATCATAATGCCATCATTACGTTGCCAAAACTCAATGCCCAAATAATAGTACAACGGTCCAAGATCTAACATCTCAAAAGATTTCTCTAAATTAGCTATAAAATCGTGAAATACGATCATCATTAGGGCCTGTGAGCCAGCATGTTATCAATGTATAACACGATGAACGATAAAACATCCTTAGTTCTCTTAATATAGATGTTATTAACTGTTAGGCTATTGCAAAAATCTTGCACGTGTTCTGCTAGCCAAAGGAGTGGCCAATTTGTTGTCATGTAGTGTCTGCACCTGTAATGCTCCTTGCATTATAAGCTTGAGGACTTATAAGACTAGCACTTTGATTCTTCACCCAACCATATTTCAAATGGATCCTAAACTCATGGTTATATAGGCCTACGTGGTGCATGACTTCCAACTTTAGCTCCTTGACCTTTCATTGGCTAAACATTAACCAATGCCTCTTCAACTACCCCTAGAAGGGGGTGCCCTCCTCTGTGTCCCTTGGGATTCCATTGTGCACCATTTAATTTCCTTTTTACTTTAACTTTAATGCCTATTAACCATTGCTTAGGTATTTCCTATTTGAAATCCCCTGAACCTTATTTATATGTAAACTTTTTACATATAAATAATCTTTCCTAGTCTTACCTTTTAGTGTTTCCTGTCAGTCTCATAACATTTTCTCCCAATTGAAAAAAAAAATTCGTTCTCGAAAAGAAACTCAGGAAACCTTTTCTTTAGTGTAGCCACTCTTTCCCAAGTTTATCCTTCTTCTGGTCTATCTTTCCACTTTACTAAACAATCTTTAAACACAGAATGTTTAGTTTCTACATTTGCTCTAGGCTTTCATAAAGTCACGCGCGCCTAGATAAGTTTGGAGGTCCCAAAGATCCCTCTCTCTCTCTCTCTCTTCTCTTCTCTCCTTTCCCCCAAGGAACTCACAGATTTGCCTGAGAATCATTGTACGCATTTTACTTTGTTTCCGACCGGTACCCCCTCTAGATTCGTATGATGTGGGGTCTATTTTTTTCTCTCCTTTTGGGTGTTTATACTATAGGCTTGATAATGAAGCATGATTTTTAATAACCAAGGTAATTATTATTTTTTAGTTCAAGAATTTCTTAATGGGTGGAAAACTTCATCAAGATGGTATAAGCTGTTTTTAAATTGTTTAGACAAAACACTAAGGTTATTTTCAAAGTTTTAATTAGCAAATACAATGTTGCTGCTGTATTCACACACAGACACGCGCATGCGTGTGTGTACAGATGTGTGTGTGCGCGCACCCTCACATTCATATATGTGCATATACATGTATGTATGTCGTATAAAGGAACTTATTTTCACGACAGGTTGTGATCATGAGGTTAGAAAGCTGATTGCTGGCCAAGTTGCCTACTAAACTTAGGTACGGCTTAGATTATTAAGCATGCTTGCAGAATGTGAGTGGTTTTATTCTTGCTGAATTCTCATGTAACATTTGTGTTCCCTTGTTTTGTTCCATGAAGAGCAATGAGACGATGAAACAATTTTTGCTTTGGAAGATGCGATTCTCATTTTTTTTACAAGCAAAAGATAGGCTTGAAGGCACCAAACAACATATTTTTTTAGCTGATTCTACTTTACGGGTTTGCTCCAAAAACAGTGTGTGTCGAGGTTCCAGAATCTCCTCTGCAGGAGAGCGAGATAGGTTCCAGAGTCACAAGTGGGTCGTCTAAGTAGGATCCGTCTCTGCGCCGAAGGCAATTGTATTAGGTCCTGGAAAAATGGGCATATCACCAACTAGCACTCCATGTACCCTCGGTATTTCAGCAAGCCCCCAATGTAAGTTCTTATGTTTGTGCATGTGTGGTGTAAGTTCTAAGTATTTTCAAGTTTGTAATGCAAGAAGTTTGTTAATATTAGCAAGGCTAAGTTTGTATGCTTGTGCATGTGTTCATAGAGTGAGTGTGGTTGTACAGGCACAAGTGCGTGCCTTGGGTAGATACATGTGTAATATTGTAGAGTAATATAGCTTTCCCCCTCCTTTTGGTTTGCATGGACTGGACTCAATTCTATATTTATTGTTGTAAGTTGACAATATATAATATATAGATATAGACTGTAGAGGGGCTAAACTTCAACTGTGGTTGTGATTCTAACTTGTGAGGGGGTGAGGTGTGTCCAAACAGAATGGGAATGGAGAGCAAATGTGGAAAATGTTATAGGATGTCTCAGAAGCTGTAGCTGCTCAACTTTACTAAGGATCTGACCTCATTTAATCACATGTTCAATGCAAGAGTACGCCCTTCTTGAGACAAGGTTAGTCGTGAGGCTATGGAGGAGGCTGCGAGGTGCTTAGATTTTTAAAGATAAGCAAGACAAGTGTGAGGTGAAAAAGATTTGGGGGCTCACCTTGTTACATATTGACATGCCTAGGGACCTAGTCTAGCCTAGGTTAGGGTTAGAGCTTAGCTGCGGCTTGGGGACTTAGAGGCTTCACACATGGGCTAAGGTCGTTAGTAGGGCGAGGTCTAGATTGGTTAAGAGCTTATAATTAATAGCCTAGGGCTAATAATGGCTAAAAGCTTATAAATAAAGCAAGAAAGGATATAAATAAAGCAAGGGTCAATAATAGCTATATAAGTGACCTTGGTGATTACACTTATGAGTAATTGAGGTATCCACATAGTAGACAAGAGGGCTACTAGGGGTGCATGGCCATGGAGCCACAAGGTGGCCTAGTGGAATGGGACACTAGGTTGGGGCCATTGGTACCATGTAGCATAGTTCATATCATACTCGTATGATTGGTACCATGTAGCATAGTTCATATCATACTCGTATGATTGGTGAAGCAAATGTTTGATAACGTATGGTAAAACGGCGTATGAAATTGGCGTATCATTCTTGCTTTTAAAATTTGAGGTTTGTACCCTGTAGGTACTAGGCTCGGGCTGTAACGAACCTGGGCCTCATATTGGGAAGTCAGCACTATCCTATAAAAAAGTCCTACGTACCAATGCACTACACATACTTATTAGTAAATATAGTACATAGTATGTATTATGTACTATGTATATTCAAGTTGTTAGCCTTCAAGTTTCAAGTTTCAAGTTTAAGCCTTCAAGTTTCAATTGTCAAGTGTTAAATTGTCAATATTTTAAAGTCCCAAATCCCACATGCATGTATAGCCTTGTTAGGGTTTCGGTTCTAGGTCAGATGATCTTTGGGCATGGCCTTCCCTAGTGTCGAGGGAGGTAGGTTAGCGCTAGCGTTAGGGTGGCTTGGGGCTTGCCCACAACAAACCCTAGGACTTGCCATGTGTGGCCTGAATAACCAAGGCAAGAGCAAGCATGAGCGGTTAACTCAAGGTGGCTAGCCAAGGGAGAGGCCAGCAATAGAAGGCGATGTAGGCCGTGCAGGCGCCGTAACAGGGCACAAGTCACACAACAACATAGGATGCAGGGCACCCATTGTAGCATGGGTAGTGGCTTGGCCAACAAGGGCAGTAGTGTGGGTAGGTTGCATAGCCAATTCGGACAACATGCAAAGAAGAGGGCTACGTACAAGGTTGGTCGTGCACATGTGATTGTGGTGGGCCATTTGGAAAAGGAAGGCTAAATGAGACATGGGGAAAGCAAGGGTTTTTAAAAAAAGGCATAAGTGAGCCTTTTTTTTGTGTGCTAAAGCAAAAGAGGGCTTAATCTTAACCCCTAAAGCAAAAGAGTCCTTTTTTTTTGGGTGCTAAAGCAAAAGAGGGCTCAATCTTAATCCCTAGCTTTTTGAAAGCACAAAACTAAAGGAAGCATGCTTTTTCAACTCTTTAGCCCTGTAAATTCAGTCTCTCTCTTCTTGTTGGCTCATACACATAGAATGTGTAAGATGTCATGGCCCTGTGAAAATGGAACAGCACAAGTGTGGGCATGGTGGTTGCTGAGTCAAAATATTGAATGATTCACATGTGGGGTGCCCGGACAGAGATAATGATGTGTGGACATCCCTAGGTGTGAAGGGGGAAACTAGAACATTAATATTTTAATGTTTTATTGAAGGTTGCCCCTAGGCCTTAGTGGCCCCTAGGGAACTTTAATATTTATTAAAGTTGGGGCCCTAGGACAAGTATGGGGAGGGGGCAACTCCACTTTTGGAGTGCATGCTTCTCTCTCTTCTCTCTCTCTCTCTTCTTTTTGGAAAAACGTGTAGCATACGTGCTGTTGGGAAGCGTGGAAAAGCAAGAAGAGAACTAGTCGGCTGCTGCAGAATTCTGGCTGCTGTTTTTCTGTGCAAACCAGCCGTACAGCTCTGTACGGACAGGTTGCTGCAGGTACACTTTCTGGTACAGGCTGCGCACAGGTGTTGCTGCGGGTACATCTGCTGGTACAGGCTGCGCACAGGTACAGAACTGCTGCTGCAGGTTCTGTTTGCAGGTACAGCTGTACGGACAGAACAGAAGCTGGCGGCGCTGGACAGTACAGGTGCTGGCGGCGCTGGACAGATCTGGTACAGGTGGCGCTGATCTGGCTGAGCAGGTACAGTCGAGTACAGGGACTGGCTGCAAGCGGTGCATGCAAGTACAGTGACACGTGGTAAGTACAGACTGGTACAGTGCAGTTTTTCAGGTCTGTACAGTCAGGTACAGCACTGAGGTGGATTCAGAGAGGAAGGTACAGACAGGTACACCCACACGTGTGAAGCAAAGTTGTTGAAACAAGTGTGCAAGTACAGACTGGTACAACCACTTCCTCCAGTGCAGATCCACGAGCTGATTTTGGTTCTCTCTTTCTATTGCCTTATGTCTGTTTTGCAGATTTGAGCTATCTGGCCCCTTGTGAGAGGAGGGGTATGGCAGATTGAAAAGGGTGGAGACAGAGATTGAACAGTGAATGTATGTTTGTGCTGAGAAGTTGAATCATGTGCATGAGATATGTCAGATGTATGCTCATGGCTGCCTTGCTAAATGGTCTTGGCTGATCAGAGGGAGGCATAGAGTGTTGCTTTGAGACACAGATCTGTGTGTGTGAATCCTCTGTGCTAAGAGGTATTGTGGGCTGTCAGATTGGACATACAGGCGTATTCTCTTGGCTGATTTTGTTGTACTCAGCCTTTCATACTTTTGAAATTGAATAAAGAAATACTGCAAGGGGCGCCAAGCTTTGGGGCCAACAGGTGTCGCTTTGTTTTCAGATTTGGGCACTCTAGCTCCAATCTATTTTGTTTTCATATCTAGACTACAAGTGGAAGGGTGACTGCTAGTCCACCGCACTTTGGTTTCTACCAGAGGCTGGTTTCAAGGTTCCGTGTTGCCGGGACCAATCATCAACTTTCTAAAGGGGGTGAGCTCGTGGTTGCCTCGAGAAAAGCCATTGCTGAAAAATTCAGCAACATGTCTGATACAGAGGATGAGTACTTCTATCATGAAGAGGAAGAGCAAGAGACTTCTCCTGAGAGAGATGTATGTGAGGATATTCATGCAGGAGAACAGGCTGCAGATGCTGAGCCTTATGAGGATGTAACACAGCCAGAAGATGTACTTGGTAAAGAGGATGATGATGCTCGGTTTAAAGATCGTTTGGCTGGTGTTATGGATGTATTTATGCAGCTCACACAAAGTGAGAGGTTTGCTGAATTTATGAGATCCGGTTCAGAGCCCGAAAAGAAGAAGAAGAAGGTTCGTTCTAAGAACCTTCCTCAGGGTCATAGTGGTGCCATCCCATAGGATCCATCTTTTGGCCAGTTTCCGAACATGCAGCATGCTTATGGAGCAAACTCACAGAGTTTCTTCTTTGGACAGCCATCAATTCCTCAGCAGAATATGCATCCAGGTTATTTTGGTGGTGGCTCTGTGTTCCAATCCATGACTGGGGGTTACCCTCGAGGAGGCATGGGTATGCACGGGCCTTTTGGAGCTAATTTTCAGCCTGGTATGCAGGGGAATATGTATGGTGGTATGCAGTCCGGTATGCAAGGAAATATGTTTGGAGGCATGCAACCTGGAATGCAAGGCAATATGTATGGTGGCATGTGTCAGAATATGCAGCGGAAATGATAACCAAACTTGGGTAGACAAGAGCAAGTAGACTGCAGAAAATAATCAGCACAAGAAACACAGAGAGATAGGTGTGTAAACTCTTCTCTATACACAAGATCCCGAAAAACTGAATGAGAAAGTGGTGGGGGCTGAGGGGCAATATATACATCTCCATGTGAGCAGTCGGCCAGCTTCAGATGCTGCCCACGACGACTGAGAAAAATGCCCATGACTGCTGAAAATAGCAGTCGGCCAGCTACAGATGCCTACGCCTAGTCAGAACAAGTCGGCCAGCAGCCCAGATGCACACGACTGAAGAAAGTCCAGTCGGCTAGCATTGGGGTGCTCCTGGCATCACCTGGCAGCCCTCCAGCCACTAGGAAAAAATGGGAAAAATAGGGAAAAAATACGGGGAGTGTGGAAAAATGATATACGGGCGGGCACACCCACAACAGAGGCCCTGGTGTATACAAATAGACAGGAGATGACTTCTAACACCCCCTCTCAGCTCCTGGCTGTGAAACCAACCCCAGGGAGATGGAGTGCCGCCTGAGCGTAGCCTGAGGTAGAGACTTCGTGAAGAGGTCCGCCGCATTGTCCTCTGTCGAACAATAAAGTAGCAAGATGTCACCCGCCAAGATCTTCTCACGTACAAAGTGATACTGTATCTCTATATGCTTGGTCCGGGCATGGAAAACCGGGTTCCGAGCAATAGCTATACAACTCTGGTTATCACACTGGATGACTGTGGGCTCCCTCTGTGGAAACCCCATCTCGCCTAGCAGCCTCCGCAGAAACTGCTCCTGAGCCGAGGGTAAAAGTGTATCCTGAAGTAGATCTCCTCGTGTCTGGATCTCCTCCCCAATCTGAGTCACTCCAACCTTGGAGCTTGACTCCATTCCCTCCTGTGTTAAAGAGTCCCAGATCCTTCGTACTCTGCAGATACCGCAAGATCCGCAATCCTGCGTCCCAATGAGTCTTCAATGGCGTCTGCATAAAAGAGCTCAACAGCCCCACGGAGAAGCTCAAGTCCAATCTGGTGTTCAGCAACCAGATCAATGAACCAACCAACTTCCGGTACTGCGAGGCATCAACTGGCTCACAAGGATCTGTAACAGTTAACTTTGTGTTCGGGTCCATCGGCGAAGTAATAGGCTTGCAGTTCTCCATCCCAAAGGCCTCAAGCAACTCATGAACATACCGCTGCTGAGAGACGAAAAACCCCCTTTGGGTCTGCCAGATCTCCAATCCCAAGAAGAAGTGGAGTAAGCCTAAATCGGTCATCTCAAACTCCTTTGACAAGGCAGCCTTGGTCGCTCCAATGTGCTCCACATGACCACCGGTGAGAATGAGATCATCCACATAAAGGATGATAAGTGTGACCATGCCGCGTTCCCGAAAGAGATACAGGTTCGGATCTGCAACCGATCTCTGGAATCCAGTCCGAATGAAGAAGGAATCAATCTTCTGATTCCAAGCCTGCGGAGCCTGCTTAAGACCATACAAGGCCTTACGTAACCTGTAAACCATCCCTGCCGATCCTGGAACAATAAAGCCTGGAGGCTGCTCAACGTAGACCTCCTCCTGCAGGTCACCATTAAGGAACGCAGATTTTACATCCATCTGGTACACGGGCCACCTCTGAGAAGAAGCAAGGGCAAGAACGGTCCGAATCGTGGTCATCCACGCTGTTGGTGCAAAGGTATCCTCGTAGTCGATGCCTGGCCGCTGAGCATAACCCTTAGCCACGAGCCTGGCTTGGTGTTTGTCCACCGACCCATCAGCCGCGTACTTGGTCTTAAAGACCCATTTGACACCAACGACTGACCGCTTCGACGGCCTCGGTACCAACTCCTAAGTGTTGTTCTTCTCGATGGCATCAAGTTCCACCTGCATGGCTTTCCTCCAAGTATCCTGTGAAAGGGCTTCCTTTACGGAAGTGGGCTCCTTATCCCGCATGATACGAGACATCAGAGCATAGTTCACCTGAAGAAGCTCTGCCGTGTTGCTTTTATCTCGGACTCGATGTGATCTTCGAGGGCCGTCCTCTGTGGTCCACTCGGAGGGTAGCTCCGTGACACCTGACTCCCGTAGGGTGTCTAACAACCACCTAGGTACTCGAACAGATCGTGGAGCCTCCTGTGATCGCGGGGGCTCAACTCCAGCTGCGGGCTCAACCTCCTGTGAGATGACTGAGGTGGATTAGCTGGAGTAGTATACTGGGAATCATCATCAGACTCCTCTGGATCTCTAAGAAGTGGCGGCTCCTCGATAGTGGATGCTGGAACATGCTCGTCAAAGACCACATCCCGGCTGACAACAATCTCGTTCCTCTCTGGATCATACAACCTGTATCCCTTGGAAAGAGAGTTATACCCCACAAATACCAGCTTGCGGGACTTGGAGTCAAGCTTCCCCCTCTGCTTCTTCGGAATATGTACATACGCGTCACTCCCAAACACACGGAAGTGCGAGACATCGGGTTTCCTGCCAAAATATGCCTCAAATGGAGTCATATGGGGTACAGAAGTCGTCGGAGAGCGGTTAATGGTATGGACAGCTGTTGCCACAGCCTCACCCCAAAGTGGACGAGGAAGATCACGATGCTCCAGCATGGTCCTCGCCATCTCTACCACAGTCCTGTTCTTACGTTCAACAACTCCATTCTCCGAAGGCGATCCAGTATTGGCCAATTCCCTCTTGATGCCATGATCTGCACAAAACCGGAAAAATACAGTCGAGGAGAATTCACCTCCTTTGTCAGCCCTGAGAGTCTTGACTTGAAATCCAGACTCTTTCTCCACCATCACGTGCCAATCCTTGAACTGAGCAAAAGCCTGGTCCTTCTGTGAAAGAAAGTAGACCCACGTGAATCTGGTACAATCATCAACAAGCAGCATGAAGTAGAGAGATCCTCCCAAGGATGGTATCTGCTGTGGTCCACACAAGTCAGTGTGAATCAACTCCAAAGGTTTCGAAGCCCGCCTGGAAGCCTGCTTCGGAAAGGATTCCCTGTGCTGCTTACCACGTATGCAAGAACTGCAGCGTCCTTGCCTACTACCAACATCTGGCAAGCCAACCACCATTTGGTCCCGGAAGGCGCGCCTCAAAGCATCCACATTTAAGTGGCCAAAACGAAAGTGCCACAAATCTCCGACCTGAGAGCCTGTCAAAGAGGAGAGTGCAGAGAGCTTGTAGATGCCATTCTCCACACCGCCTTCCCAAACAACTTTGCCTGTCTCACGGTCCCTTAGAGCAACAGAATGCTCCTCAAATTCCACCCGAAAGCCAGTCTTGCATACCTCATGCACTGACAAAAGATGAAAGCCCAGAGCAGGGACATAAAGAACACGGGAAGCATGCTTGCCCCCCTTGCCGTCGGGAATAATCTCCATCCGGCCCTCACTATGTATCGGAATAGTGGAGTTATCGCCAATAAAAATACGACCTGACTGCCGTTTCAGATCTAGGAAGAAGTCACGGGATGGAGTCATGTGCCTGGAAGCACCACTGTCGAGAATCCATTCCCGGGTATCCTTCGCGGTGAAGCCAACTGCCTCCTCGCTCGAAGATGATGAATCATCGGAGTCCACCATCTCTAAGTGCACAAATGCCGGAGTCTTCGCAGCTAAGGCTGAGGAATCAACACTCTTCCCAGTCCGCTTAGGGCACTTCCTCCAGTAGTGGCCTTTCTCGCCACAATCATTACAAGATCTTTCGGCCTTCAGCTTCTCTCGTTCTGGATCAGGCTTCTTCTCAGAAGACTTCTCCGGTGAAGCCTTCCCTTTGCCCTTGTTGGTATTACGGCCTTTCGACTTTTGGCCAGTTAAGGCCTCCGAACCTCCGCCGTGAGGAGGGTTCGTGAAACGTTCCTCCTGGTCCAAGACCATTGGCACAAGCTCCTCCCAAGTAATGGTGCTGAGCCTGCCACTCGTGATCAACGAGGAATAGAAAGCAGAATACTGACCAGGCAAGTGGGAAAGTAATGTGATGGCCATATCTTCGGATGATATCTCTTTCCCAGCTTGAAGGACTTCCTGCTGAAGGGCCTGCAGCTTGTTAATGTGTTCCCGCATCGTCGAAGACTTTGCAGGGTTCATAACCCGCATCTGCACTTCCAAGGATATCCGCTTCATGGGTGACACCCTGTTGTACAAAGAAGCCAAGTGCTGCCATATGCCTCTCGCCAGCGTCATGTGCTTCACATGGTTAATCACCTGTGGTGTGCAATTGAGGAATATAAATGACCGGACCCTGGCGTTGACACGGTCCCACATGTGTGCCTGTGCCTCTCGGTCCTTCCTCGTCGATAATAACTCCCCTTCCTCAGCTTCCGGCTGTGGCACCCCTATGATAATAAAATCAGCAAGATCATATGACTCCAGAACTGACTCCATCATGACCTTCCAGATGCCATAATTGGACCCGTCCAACTGACGATCCACTGGGAACGTGGGGAGAGTCGGAATCTTCACGTGCTTCTCGGCCATCTCTAGTAAATTTGCCATCTCGGAGAGTAACCTGAAAGGGTGGGCGGGTGGGAAAAAATCTGAAATCTGAAAATATGCAAGTGGCTGTCCAGCCCCTTTGCCCGCCTTCCTCTTGCACCTTCTCTTCCCGTTCAGCCCGAAACAGTCCACCGATCAGCAACCTGTTGCTCCCCCTCTTGCTCAGAAAAACGCCCAAGATCTCCTAGAGCCTAGGGCTCTGATACCATGTCAGAATATGCAGCGGAAATGATAACCAAACTTGGGTAGACAAGAGCAAGTAGACTGCAGAAAATAATCAGCACAAGAAACACAGAGAGATAGGTGTGTAAACTCTTCTCTATACACAAGATCCCGAAAAACTGAATGAGAAAGTGGTGGGGGCTTAGGGGCAATATATACATCTCCATGTGAGCAGTCGGCCAGCTTCAGATGCTGCCCACGACTGAGAAAAATTCCCACGACTGCTGAAAATAGCAGTCGGCCAGCTACAGATGCCTACGCCTAGTCAGAACAAGTCAGCCAGCAGCCCAGATGCACACGACTGAAGAAAGTCCAGTCGGCCAGCATTGGGGTGCTCCTGGCATCACCTGGCAGCCCTCCAGCCACTAGGAAAAAATGGGAAAAATAGGGAAAAAATACGGGGAGTGTGGAAAAATGATATACGGGCGGGCACACCCACAACAGAGGCCCTGGTGTATACAAATAGACAGGAGATGACTTCTAACAGCATGCAGCCAGGTATGCATAATGGAATGTTTGGAAACATGGCTGGAATGTATGGTATGCCAGGTGTGGGAATGGGTAATGTTGACCCAATGATGGGCATGAATGTTGGGGGCAGCAATCTTGCAAAGCCACTTCCATATGATAATCTAACGCCTATGGGAAAGGCGAAGGATTACAAGGAAGGGGGAGCTGCAGTGAAGTTTGATACATTCAGTGGGGCCAAAGATAAACTTAAAGCACTCACCTTTTTACAGCAGTTTGATGCTGCTTTTTTTGGTGGGAATTACACAGAGTCCTCTAAGGTGAGGAAAGCTGCCACTTTTCTCACGGGCAATGCTTTGCAGCGGTGGTCTACTCTTCTTTTGCAGGGCATAGCACCCACTACTTGGGTACAATTTAAACAGGTTTTCTCTTCCGTATGGCTCACATCTACATTTGAGGTGGATGTTATGACCGCATGGCACAAGTTGGATGCTTCAAAATGTGAAAATTTGGAAGATTATAACAAGAAGTTTTGGGAAGCTTTACTCCCAGTGACTTCTTACCGTGCAGTGCCTTTGTCTGAGCAGGTAGAGAAGTATTGTTGTGGGCTGCCCAAAGAGGTGCGAGATTATTGTATCAAGACAAGAGTAACGAACATGTCACAGATGATTGAAAATGCTATGACAGCTAATGCGTTACTCACTGGAGGATCATCTGGGTTTAAAGGCAGTAAGAACTTGTCACGTGCATCCCGCACTTGGATGCCACGTAGACATTTCTGTACAGTAGGTGCAGGACCTGGGATGGTGAACTGGTCCCATGTGAGCCCAGTCCGGGACGAGTCAGCCAGGGATCCATCTCAGTCGTCCGAGGTCAGGTGTGCATCGTCCTGCACATGAGTCCAAGGTCAGGTGTGCATTGTCCTGCACATGAAGCAGTGCCAGTCCGCGCTGTGAGTTTCCCTCTGGAATGATGTCAGATGTTCTGTGTATCTGGTTTGCAACTGGATGCCAGGCCTCTGTAGGCATGTAGGTTTGCATGTAGAGATGGGGCCAGCCCATAGGGCTACCCCAAGTTAGAAGAACTTGCACTTGCACTTGTAGTGTGGGCATGGGGGAGGTGTAGAACCACCCCCAAGGGGCCAGGAGGGCCCACATTGTGCCCACCAGCCATGGCTTGGGCTGGAAGGGGCTGTCGGCCAGCTTTCAAGCTGCTGGACAGGCAGCCTACAGGTCTATTACCCCACCCAGCTAGTCGGCCAGGTGTAGGGAGCAGTCCCACACCTCCACGCAGCATGCCCAGCAGTCGGGATGCTGTCCCAGAACATATGCGCAGGCTGGACAGTGTTTAACATAGTGTGAAAACACTTTAATAATAAAATTCAGTCGTGGAGCTCCCTGAAGCCAGCCGACTGGATGATATGAGAAGTATAAAAGCCCAGCCAAGAATTCATTGTAGTCATCTCATAATTCACCAAGTGCTCCAAGCAACCAAGGGCCAGGACAGCCAAGAACATTGCTAAAGCAAAGGGGTGAAGGACTGAAGGTCAAGGGCAGGTTTTCCAGCCAAGAAAAGGTCAAGTACTTTGTATTTGTTTCAGATTTACATCATTCTAATAAAGCAAATACACCATCCGTGGTGGGGGCCCTACAGAGGGTAATTGGGACCCAATACTGTGTCCTTCTCCATCTCCCCCTTCTCTCTCTATTTTTCTGCACATCGTCTTTCAGTTTGTGCGTTAATTCCGTCGCGAAAAGAGTGCTGTTTTCTGAGTTTTGAAGTACCGATCCTTCTCCGAAGCTTCCGCATATTACAGAACTTGAGCAAGAAAGCTGAAAAATCGGGGCATGCTTCTCGTGATGCTAAAGGGTCTTCAGAGACGAAGTATAAGAAGTTGCCAATGCCCAAGAGAACTTCTGAGGAAAGACAAGCTTTGAGAGGTGCTCGTAAATGTTTTTACTGTACTGAAGAGGGACACATGTCATTTAATTGTCCCAAAAGGACTGACAATAAAGGAGAGCCCAAGTCAGAGAAACCAAAACCTTCTACAGGGTTAGTTCCTGATCTTGTGGGGGAACAGCCAGGTGGTGAAGAGACAGAGTTGTGCAGGGCATGGGGCAAAGTGAGAGATCAGAATGCCTTGATATTCTTTGACACAGGTGCTAGAGCCAACTTCATTTCACCAGATTTGGCTGGCCGATTGGGGATTCGCGCGGAGGAGATGGGGCCGTTACATGAGGCTAATATGGCTTGTCCAGGGTATGCAGAACCCGTTACTCCTATCATTGGGAAGCTCAGGCTTCATTTGCAGGGTTATGTGGACAGCGAAGAGTTCTTCATCATGCCACTTGATGACTGTGATGTTTTGTTGGGGATGCCATTGTTCCACAGAGTACATGTGGTGGTGGATACATATAATAGGAAAATCACTCTGACTCATAGAGGGAAAGAACATGTATTGGATGTAAAACTCAAAGGGAAATCTGTTCCTATTGTATCCGCTTCGGCGATTTCATCAGTAATGAAAAAGCATCTTTCCGCGTACTTGATTTATGTAAAGGATGCACAAGATGATGAGTCTAAGACTGATTTGTCTATGTTAGATAAGGACAGGACTGATTACTTATGTGGGTTTCATCATGATAAGCCATTCCAACTTTTGATTAATTGGCAGTAGCCATTCATTTCTTTCTCCAAGGTGTTTACAAAAATTGAACGTGGGTCAAAAACCAACTAGAAGAATGATTGTAGAACTAGCTAGTGGGAAGGAAGTAGTGTCTCAACATTCTGTAGGAAACCTTGATTTTGAATTGGGTAGTGAGCAAACTCATGGCCATTTTAGAGTCGCGTCGTTAGGAATTTATGATGGGATCCTTGGGATGGACTGGTTAATTGCAAATAATGCTAGTATTCACTATAACCAGGGGAGTATCACTTTTAAAAATGAACATGGCCAAGTAGTATCAATTCAAGGGAAGACAGGTAAACCTAAGTCTAGGGTAGTTAAGGCAAAGCATCTTCTCAAGGGAGCACGTAAGGGACAACAAGTTTTCCTAGTTAAGCTCAACAAAGCTGTTGAACCTAGTAAAGAAACAGAATCCTCTTGGCTCCAGGAATTCTCTGACATCTTTCTTGACGAGCTCACAGGGCTACCGCCTCCTCAAGAAGTCGATCATGAAATCGAGGTGATCCCTGGTGCTCAACCTATCTCCAAAACACCCTATAAATGTCTCTTCCTGAAGCCATTGAGCTTAAGGAGTAATTTTCCCAATTCATTAAAGAGCAAGGATTTTTATGCCTCAGTATCTCTCCTTGGGGAGCACCCGTTCTTTTCCAAAAGAAGAAGGACGACACTTGTCAAATCCTTACGGATCCCCTCGTGATCGATCTTGGTTCGAAACTCGAATCTTGCAAACAAACAAGCAAGGGGGTGCAGGCCTGACTCACCTCCCAACCATGACAGCCGTCGGCAAGCCCACAGTCTTGGCTGTCCCCACCGAGCCACGAGCTGAGCTAACTAGGTTGACGTACCGACCAATCTCCTCCTCGTGACGTCCCATACCGCCACGAAGCTGCCCTCGCGGGCCTCGAGATTGATGCCGGCCTCGGCTGCATAAAGCAGGTGCACGTCTGCACTAGATCCAGGCTCCAAGACCATAGAGCTCTCACAAACTCGCGAGACTCTCTATGATACAATAACTAACCTTGGCCACCCTTTTATAGGCTCTTGGCCGGTCATCGGGCGTCCACACTTGGGTGCCCGCCCGTCCATACTTGGGTGCCCGCCCGTTAGTATTTCCCTAACTCAGCTCGTCAATCAGCCTGCCTAGTTCCAAGCTTCCCCAAGCCTCGAAACTAGTCTTGCATGCGTATAGCACACGGTAGATACCCACTGTGCACATGACATACTCCCCTTCCTCTAAGAGCTCACTCCTGAGCTCACTAAAAAGCCAGGGTAATCTCTCTGAAGAGAAGTCAATGTCTCCCATGTAGCGTCCTCCTCAACACGATCCTTCCACTTGATCTTGTATTCCGTGATAAGCGTATGACGCAATCTTCGTTCACGAAAGCCAAGAATCTTTTCAGGTTCGTGCGGAACAAATCTTTTCATCTATGATTTCTTGAGGAGTAACTAACTGATCTGCTCCACCCAGTACTTCCTTAAGTCTACTGACATGAAATACAGGATGAACTTTCACATGAGAAGGCAAATCCAATTCGTATGCAAATGAACCAATCCGTCGTGTAACACGAAATGGTCCACAGTATCTAGGGGATAATTTCGGAGATCTGCCTGTTCGTAAAGTCTCGGAATCTTTCGGAACTCGCAAATACACCATCGTTCCTTCAGAGAACTCTCTAGGTGAACGATGTCTATTAGAATAAAACCTGTCTCGGTCTTGAGCACTTCTAATAGATTCCTTTGCAACTTGTAACATTTCCTGCATATCTTGCAAAAAATTACGTGCTGCATCATGCTGAAGTCCTGAGAATCCTACTGTAACAGGTGATCTTGGTTGAAAACTGTACATAAGCATGAAAGGACTAAACCCTGTACTCATATGCTTAGTACTGTTATATGCAAATTCTAACATAGGAAGATAATCCTCCCATGAACTCTGTCTTTTGGATACATATGCTCGAAGCATATCCTCCAAAATCTGATTCACTCTTTCAGTCTGGCCATCAGATTGAGGATGATCAGAGGAACTCAAATTCAAAGTTGTTTCCAACTTCTCGAAAACAAGTTTCCAAAATTCACTCGTAAACTTAGAGTCCCTATCACTGACTATGTCCTGCGGTAACCCGTACAGTCTAAACAATTGCTCGATAAACTGCCGAGCTAATTGCGTAGCTGTAATATTCTTCCGGGTCGGTAAAAATCTAGCCATTTTTGTCAAGCGATCTACCACAACCCAAATAGAATCGTGGCCTTGATGTGTTCTTGGCAATCCGGTAATAAAATCCATGGAAATACTTTCCCATTTATTACCTGGGATTTGCAAAGGATGCAACTACCCAGCCAGTCTAAAGCGTTCAGCTTTATTTGCCTGACAAATCTGACACTTGAGAACATAATCTTCTACATACCCTTTCATCTTCGGCCAATAAAAAGTGTGTTTCACTAAAGATAGTGTCCTGTGTACGCCAGGGTGTCCAGCAGAAGGGGCGTCATGACACTCCCTGAGAATCTTGGACCTAATGTCCGGGATCTGTGGTACACAAATTTTGTCATTACGGAATAGTAAACCATTCCGAATCGTCCACTGACCTCCTGTAGCCTGAATGGTAGACTGCGCAGTCACCGAGTCTTGGTCAATCAATGAGCTCCCGTCCTGGATCTTCTGCCAAAATGGACCAAAATAACTATCAGTCCTGCAAAGTCCTCTCAATGACTGAAATAAGTCAGTAGAAATCTCAGTGAACGACAAAGTATTCACCTCTCTAATCCGACTAAGCGCATCTGCAATATTGTTCATGGACCCTTTCCGATAACGGATCTCAAAATCAAAATCTTGCATTAACTCTGCCCAACGAGCTTTCCTGCCTCTCAAATCGTCCGCATCACACACATACTTGATTGACTGATGATCAGTCAATACCACAAACTTGGAGCCATATAAATAATGTCTCCAAACCTTGAGAGCATGAATCACAGCATAAAGCTCCTTCTCAAGGGTTGGCCAACGAGATTGAGTGTCGTCTAGCTTTTTACTTTCAAAAGCAACCGGTCTACCATCTTGAAATAAAGCAGCCCCGATAGCATACTCACTGGCATCAGTTTCAAGAACATAAGGCCGACTAGGATCAGGCAATGCTAAGATAGGTGCTTCCTTGACTTTATCTTTCAAAAGTCTGAAGGCCATATCCAAATCGTTATTCCAAGTGATAGGCTGATTGGACTTATGTCCACGACCTTTCAATAAGTCGGTCATCGGTAGTGTGAGCTGAGAGTACTCCCGTACAGATTTCCGAAGAAAGACAACAAAACCGAGAAAAGAACGAAGTTGTTTCACTGTTCGCGGTATAGGCCAGTCCAAAACCTTCTGAACTCGGTCATAGTCAATGCTCAATCCATCTCTAGTGATCTTGTGTCCCAAGTAAATGATGTCGGTCATAAAGAACTCACATTTATTGAACTTAGCATATAGTCGATTCTGTCTTAAAATAGATAAGACAATCGTGAGGTGTCTGACATGATCCTCAAGAGTATGGCTATATATCAAAATATCATCGAGGAACACCACCACAAATTTCCCTAAATGTTCACGAAAAAGATCGTTCATCATTTGCTGGACAGTGGCTGGAGCATTGGTTAACCCAAAAGGTAATACGAGAAACTCGTAATGGCCATACCTAGTCCGAAAGGCGGTTCTTTCGACATGCCTTTCATGAATACGTATCTGGTGATAGCCAGTACGCAAATCGATCTTCGTGAAATATTTCGCTCCTGCTAATCGGTCAATTAGGTCATCTGATCTAGGGAGAGGATAACGGTTCTTAATTGTCAGCTTGTTCAATCTTTTGTAATCTATACACATTCTCCAAGTATTGTCCTTCTTTCTCCTAAGCAACACAGGTGCACCCCAAGGTGATTTACTTGAACGGATCTGGCCCATCCTCAAATAATCTTCGAGTTGTTTAGCCAACTCATCTTCCTCAGCTTGGCTCATCCTATAAGGTGGAATACTCACAGGATGAGCACCAGGGATCAAGTCAATACGATGATCTACTGCCCATTCAGGTGGTAAACCCGATGGCAGTTCCTTAGGAAATACATCTTGAAACGAATCAAGTATCTTCTGTAATTCTTTGCTTTCAAACACACTTAATTCATTCACATCCATAGAAGGGATGAGAAAAGAAGAAAGTGGAATCAAGACACAATGGAAAGCGGTGTACAAAGAAGAATCCATTATATTTCCAAAATCAATTGTATTTACAAGAGGTCCCTGAGAGGGATGAATACAATCACCTAAAATAGAGTACTTGGTGTCCCTATGCTGAAAAGAAAAAATATGACTAGACCAATCTATCTGGACGTCAAGAGTCTTAAACCACTCAATCCCTAATAACAAGTCTACATTTTCCAGATGCATAACATAGCATTCCAGAGTATCTTTGTAGTACTGAATCTGGATTGGAAGCATCTCCACCTTGCGATCCCAAACTTGTCTGCCCGCAGGTAGACGTACCTCATAGGTATGGTCGCTAAGTGTCGTATCAAGACTCAATTTCTGCACAAGTTTGTAGTTAACAAAGTTATGCGAACTGCCAGGGTCTAACAGAATGTGAATTTTATGGCCATTCACTTCTCCATAAACTCGGAGAAGATCATGCATGCCAAATACCTTAGAATTGAACAGACAATCAGAACAAGTACTAGGGCGAGAAAGTACAGTAATGGATGTACCTGTCAAAGACAACTGGTTAGCTGCCTTTGGCTTGGGTCCTGCGTTTGACTTGGTACCCTTTTTCTTTGGGTACTCATTACGCATGTGTCCTTTTTCTTCGCAGATAAAACAATGTCCTTCCTTCTTGAGCTTCAAAGCCCTAAGGAGTCGTTTCTTCTTCGCTGGTGTCGAACTTGTATTCTTCGAAGGTTGGTCCGAAGACTTGCCTTCAGTCGTGTTAGCCATAGGTGCGGAGAACTTTCTTTTATGCTTGTTCCCCTACTCGGTAACGGATTTTGACTTGGAAGAGACCATCGTATCATCATAGATACGAGCTGAATGAATGGCCTCGTCCAAAGTTTTACATTTGTTATTTTTAACCTGTAATCGGTACGAGTCTGGTAAACCAGCTACGAAAAACCCCAACAGAGTTGTGGGATCCATCTTTGTAGCTTGCATCTGCAAGTCACGAAACTTTTGGAGGTAGACCTCATAAGTGAGGTGCTGCGAGGTCATGGTCAAAGCTGAAAACCGGGCAACAACATCATAATCATCCTCTTTCTTGAGGAATTCTTTCTTGAAAATGTCTTCGAATTGTGCCCAAGTCGTTGGCTTTGGGTTCAGTTCCTTCCACCAAAGCAAAGCTTTGCCGGACAGGAAACCTGCTGCTAACTGTATCTTCTTTCCATCATCATATGGATGAAGCTGAAAGTGAACTTGCCACTTGTGTAGCCAAGTGTCCACGATCTCCTTGGTTCTCTGCTTTTGCTCGCCCCCGAACGGTTCCGGAGTAATATTGGGGCCTAAAGCAGAAGCCAAGGTATCCATTCCCGAGAAAGTAGAGAGGGTAGTGGTCAAGAGAGCGATGGAGTTCTGCAAAGCCTGCATCTGGGCTGCGATTTGTGCCTGACGTTCCGTCGAAGAAGCTTTGAGAGCTACTTTGAACTCTTGGAAATCTGATTTTGACACGAACTCGTCAAAAAGATCGGCATCAGTGCCTTCCGTAGCCGGCAAGCCTTCGCGTTCCACGAGGGGCTCCAACTCTGATTCTTGGGTGACGGGTCGACATCGTGAAGAGGGTACGTGGAGAGAAAATTCGATCTTTGCACAATGAAAGTGCGAGCAAACTTGAGAGCTTGAGAGCTTGAAAACTTGAGAACTTGAGAACTCGAGATGTGTGGCAAGAAGCCCACGTGAGGGGGTTTATAAAGGTTTCCCAAAAGCCAAAAAATCTCGAAAAGCTATGCTTAGCTTTTACTTTAGCTTTTGTGTTTTTTTTCTTTTTTTTTCTTGAATAAATATATATATATATATATGGATATATATATTCTCTTGTCTTAAAAAAATAAAAACCTTGGAAACCTTAGAGAGGGGAGGACTTTTAAACCTTTTTTAAAAAAAAATTTAAACTCCCCTAAAAAAAAAACAAAAACGAAAGCACTAAAAACGATGCTTTCCTTACGTGTTTTTTTTTCCTTCGCTTCCCTCCTGGATTAGCCCGATGCTGTCTGCTGATGTGGAGAGCTGGCGGTTGCTGCTGTCGTCATGGCTGCCGGCACCAGAACTGTCTGCATGTGCGTGTGCGCCTGCGCCAGCCCTGCATAGGTGGGGTCACCCGTCCACGTGCGCCTGCGTAGGCCTGGGCTGGCCTGGGCGCTTGCGTAGGCCTGGGCTGGCCTGGGCGCCTGCCCGCTTGGCCTAGGCGCCTACATGGGCCTGGCCGCCTGGCCATGCAGGCCCATGCGCCCGCCTGCATACGCACCTGCTCGCCTACCACATCAACAAAACTCGCTAGCAAACCCACGCGCCAACGATTAAGTGATCCAGCAGTTCTCTTGCTCTCTCTCTCTCTCTCGTTCAATCAACGAAAAGCAAACTTGCTTTTTCGTTTTTCTGTTTCTCTCCCTGCAGGTTAAACGACTGCACAACAAACATGCCTCTTCTATGCAAAAGCAATCAACCCTATTCAACCTACCATCTCCCATCAACATGGGGTTCTTTGATGAAGAAAAAACACATACTAATCTGAAAACTGCAGTATGCACAGAAAAACAGCAAGTTTTTTTTAACACATACCGTACTTCGACCTCTTCTTCTCTACCTACCGACTTGCTCGTTCACGAGGTATGCTCTGATACCACTGTCAAATCCTCACGGATCCCCTCGTGATCGATCTTGGTTCGAAACTCGAATCCTGCAAACAAACAAGCAAGGGGGTGCAGGCCTGACTCACCTCCCAACCATGACAACCGTTTGCAAGCCCACAGTCTTGGCTGTCCCCACCGAGCCACGAGCTGAGCTAACTAGGTTGACGTACCGACCAATCTCCTCCTCGTGACGTCCCATACCGCCACGAAGCTGCCCTCGCGGGCCTCGAGATTGCTGCCGGCCTCGGCTGCATAAAGCAGGTGCACGTCTGCACTAGATCCAGGCTCCAAGACCATAGAGCTCTCACAAACTCGCGAGACTCTCTATGATACAATAACTAACCTGCACCCTTTTATAGGCTCTTGGCCGGTCATCGGGCGTCCACACTTGGCCGCCCGCCCGTCCATACTTGGGTGCCCGCCCGTTAGTATTTCCCTAACTCAGCTCGTCAATCAGCCTGCCTAGTTCCAAGCTTCCCCAAGCCTCGAAACTAGTCTTGCATGCGTATAGCACACGGTAGATACCCACTGTGCACATGACAACACTCTTTGTCTCTGCATAAATTATCGGGGACTAAATCAAGTCATTGTTAAGAATAAGTATCCTATCCCTTGCATCGACAAGCTTCTTGACAAGCTTCATGGGGCTAAAGTTTCCTCAAAAATAGACTTAAGGTTTGGTTATTACCAGATCAGAGTCAAGGAAGCAGATATACCCAATACAGCTTTCAATACCCATTACGTCCACTATGAGTTTACTGTAATGTCATTCGGGTTAACCAATGCTCCTACAACCTTCAACCGCCTAATGCAAGATATATTCCATCCCTACTTGGATGAATTTATGCTTGTCTTCTTTGATGACATCTTAGTATCCTCCAAGTCGGTGGTGGAAGAGCATGAGGAGCATGTGCATAGAGTTCTGCAATTGCTGCGCAGACATAACGCAGACATAAACTCTATGCCAAGAAGAGAAAATGTACCTTCTTTACTCATTAGATTGAGTATCTTGGATTCATTGTCTCCCAAGATTACCGGTATCTCAGTAGATCCCGCCAAAGTCAAGAGGATATACTGGAATGCCCACCCCCTAAATTGGTCCGTGAAGTTTATGGATTTTTGGGAATCACAGGATGGTATAGGATTTTCATCAAAGATTATGCCCTGGTAGCTGCACCCTTGACGGATCTTCTTAAGAAGGATTGCAAAATAGTGTGGTTGCCAATCCATCAAGTCAGCTTTGATTTGCTCAAAACCATCATTATCTCAGCGTCAGTCTTGAAACTTCCTGATTTCACCAGGGAATTTGAGGTGGTTACTGATGCCAGTAGTCAGGCACTTGGTGGTGTCTTGGGACAAGAAGGAAGACCAGTGGTTTATACTTCTTGCAAGCCGAAGCAACATGAAGAACATTATGCCGCCCATGATTTGGAGCTCTTAGCAGTTGTTTATTGTCTCAAATTATGGACACATTATCTCTTGGGGGACAAATTCCGACTTGTAACTGACCACAAGAGTATGAAGTGGATCTTCACCCAACCTAACCTCAACATGAGGCAGAGAAGATGGATTGAAATCTTACAAGAATATGACTTCGACATCAAATTCTGCCCTAGGAAGGATAATGTGGTAGTAGATGCACTCAGTCGCCGTAAATCTTTCTTGAGTGCAATTTCGATGCCAAATGATCCCATACCGGACAAGGTCAAAGAAGTCTCATCTCATGATCCAGATTACCAAAGGATGGTGAAGTTAGTAGAAGAAGGGGGAACTTCAGAGAAAGAAAAATCTAATCAAGGGATACTTCATCCATGATGGGAGCCTTTACTTCAATCATAGGCTATGTATTCCTAAGGATCCAGATCTAAAGAAGCTAATGCTCCATGAAGCTTAAGATAGCCCTGCTTGCAGGGCATCCAGGCTATGCAAAAACATTGAATGTTGTAAGGAGGAGCTATCATTGGGCGGGCTTGAAAAATGATGTCCTTCGGTACTTGAAGCAATGTCTCTCATGTCAAAGGATCAAAGTTGAAAGAGTCAAGATGCCTGGGAAGCTTCAACCCTTGGATATACCCCAAATGAAGTGGGAATGCATTAGTATGGATTTTGTCACAAGTCTCCCCACTGTATAAGGAGGATATGATTCCATTTTAGTGGTGGTGGACTTGCTTACCAAAGTAGCTCATCTTATACCAGCAAAGAAAACTTTTAAAGCTTCTAATGTTGCCCGGTTATTCGTCAAGGAGGTCTTCAAGCTTCATGGTCTCCCAAAGAGGATAGTCAGTGATCAGGATTCTGATTTCACTTCAAAATTCTGGGAGTCCTTATTTCAGGCCTTAGGAGCTCAGCTTTGCTTTAGTACAACTTATTATTCAGAGACTGATGGCCAGACTAAGAGAGTCAACCAAGTAATTGAAGACATTCTCAGAGCATATTGCGGGTGGGAACCAAGAAGATGGATTCAATACCTTCCTATGGTAGTATTCGCTTATAATACATCTTATAATTCAGAGCATAGGAATGTCACTATTCAAAGCACTCTATGGGCAAGAATGTTTATCTCCTCTAAATTTCTCTGATCCAACCATAAGAGTTGAGGCATCTAGAAAAATGCTCGAAGAGATGGAGGAACAGACTAAGGAAATCCAAAAAGATATTAAAGCTGCTAAAGATCGGCAAAACCATTATGTTGACACAAGGAGGTCTAAAAGGATCTTCAAGGAAGGAGACAAAGTTCTTCTATGAGTGCAACCCAAGCATAGCTCTCTGTCACTTGAAAAATATAAGAAACTCAGCCCAAGATATTGTGGGCCCTATACAGTTATCAAGTGTTTGGGTAGAAGTGCCTAGAAGCTCCAGCTCTCCCAGCCCATATCAAAGTCCACAATGTATTTCATGTAAGTTTGTTAAAGCCTTATGTACCTAGTCTCGATCAGATTCTCGATGATGAGCAAGTTGTAATCCCAACTCTGGGAGTCCTTGAGTTGCAGCCTAGTAGGATCATAGATTCTAGAGAAAGGCAACTCCATAATAGAACTCTTGTAGAACATCTAGCAGAGTGGAAAGATTACTCTGAAGAGGATACAACTTGGGAAGATGAAGTGACACTCTTAAAGGATTACCCCGAATTCATGACGAGATGAGGACATCTCAATTTCTTTAAAGGGGGAAGGATGTAACATGCCCATTTGCACGTGATTTTACGCTAGTATAGAATTTTACTGCATCCATCGGATCAAGCCTATACGTAAATTTTTAGTTATTTTTAGTTAAAG
Source organism: Cibotium barometz (assembly GCF_041138505.1). Lineage (NCBI taxonomy): Eukaryota > Viridiplantae > Streptophyta > Polypodiopsida > Cyatheales > Cibotiaceae > Cibotium > Cibotium barometz. The sequence goes on from NC_141090.1 coordinate 43,291,617, forward strand.
TACCGTAAACTTGAACGTTAATAAATGCTCGACCAGGTGTTCGATCGACGGGACGGTTTGCCCCCCTATAACCAAGGAGACACCTTGGACATTTTCGTCGATTTTTTTTTTCACACTGTCGGGCGCTTCGGCATGCATATTAAGGTTGACGTCCCAAATTAGGGTCCTTGCCCCAAAAAGATGTCATACACACTCCCGAGCACCCATACAACGCCCATGTAAGGACCAAAAGCCGATCGCCCTAGTGTACGGTTCACACAGACCGCCACATGGACGCCCATGCTGTCTCTGACCCGGAAGGCACATGCGTACCATAGCTGTTATCCATGCACAAGTACCATTCCTTTCCCCAGGCCCATCCAAGCCACATGTCGGTGTACTTTCACCATATACCATTCTTTACACCCATGCTTTGCTCTTCCTTTCCCTGCACCCATACCCGTATCTATATCTATATAAACCCCCAGCACCGTGTGGTCGAGAGACCCAACACCCTGCTCTGCCCATGCCCGACACTTTTTACAGTGATTGTATCCGACAGTCCATACCTGACACTTTGTGCGGGACTGTACCCAATAGCACTCTGCACCCCTCTTTGATCAAGCCCTTTTTTCCCATTTCCAAGTAAGCCCTTTGCATATATTTTTTTTGCCTCATAGAGTGTCCTTAGTTGCTCTCTCCTCCCCTCGTGTGAATAGACTTTAAGGGATGACTTCTCCTTCTCTCCCTCTAGGTGCAGCCTTCTTCCCTGCAAATCCAGCTTAAGGACACCTTCCCCCCCATTAGCGGCGGTGACTTTAGGAAGGGCTTTTTGACTCTTAGAGGTGGTTCTCACCTAGGAGTTTTTTGCTCATAACTTGAGCAAACGAGCTTTGATTTGTGATCCGATTGAAGCATTGTAATCACGAAAATGTGGGCTACAAGGCGGCGAGAAGAATGGCTCCTTCACAGAAGCGCCAAAATATGACCTCGAGAGACGCGTACAACGAGCCTAGAGAGCTTGGCCCCATCTCTCCCCTTGGGAGCCCCACAAGGAATTAATGGCCAGGTTAGCTTGTTCATCATTTGAAAAGAGATTTTTTATTAAATGTGTGAAGCCTCTAAGTTCCCACGTCCCAGCTAAGCTCTAACAGGACCCTAACCTGGGCTAGATCAGGTTCCTAGCCCTAACCCTAGGCATGTCAATATGTAACAAGGTGCGCCCCCAAAGCTTTTTCACCTCACACTTGTCTTGCTCATCTTTAACCACAATAGCAAAATCTAAGCACCTTGCAACCTCCTCCATAGCCTCACGACTAGCCTTGTCTCAAGACTAGGTGTAGTCTTGCACTGAACATGCATCTCTTTGCCATGATGATTAAATGAGGTCAGATCCTTAGTAAAGTTGAGCAGCTACATCATTTGGGACATCATACAACATTTTTTACATTTGTTCTCCATTCTCATTCTGTTTGGACACACCTCACCCTCACAAGTTAGAATCACAACCACAGTTGAAGTTAAGCCCCTCTACAGTCTATATGTATATATTACATACTGCCAACTTACAACAATAAATACTAAATGGAGTCCAGTCCATGCAAACAAAAGGGAGGGAAAAAATTGTATTACTCTACAATATTACACATGTATCTATCCAAGGCACACACTTGTTTGTCTCAAGGTAAGATCTCTTTTGAGGCTTAGCTTTGTCGGTCCGCAGTTCTTTCACAAGAGGCTTTGCTTGTATGAGAGCATCATGTAATGTACTTGGCCTCATTGCTTTGAGGTGGGAATCTTAGGATTCATTTAAACCTTGGTAGCAGAAACGAGCCACTTGCTGGGAAGTAGTCATAGCTGGGGCATACTTCTGGAGAGTAATAAATTTGGAATAGTAGTCTTCGAGAGTTAAGCTGCACTGCTTGAGACTAAAAAACTCATTCATCTTTATGGACTCATGGGATGGGGGAAGATATCTTTCCTTCATGGCTTGCTTGATGTCTTCCCATGTTTGAGAATGCTCGATGACTCCCTTGTCTCATGGCACCATTGTTTCCACTAGAGTTTAGCATCTCCGATGAGGCGAAACCGTGCAAGCATAGACTGGTTTACTGCTCCAATACCGGCAGCTAAGAAATAATCGTACATTGCTTCAATCCAGATTTCGGCATCCTTCTCAATCTTTGAACCTTCCCCCTTAAAGGAGGGACGTTGCATTTACTTGAGCAGGAGCTTCTTCTCCTAGATATCGGTGTATAGGGCATTGGGAAGTGGAGGCTGATCATCCTGGCCAGCATTGTAAGATTAGATTTTTAAGATTACAAGATTCATACTTTGCACAACGCTTAAGCTTTTTTAAAAGTAAAACATTGAAATCATTTTATTTCTCAAATATTTACAAGGACAAGTTTTATTACAAAGACTAATATAAATAGTCTTATTCGTCCATGAAGGGAAATCCTAAGCTCAACTATGACATAAGGCTAGAGCGGTCCACATAGGTGAAATATGGGGGTTCCGCTGTAGTTTCTAAGACTCAAAAAATTGATGGTTAGACACTGGATTGGGCTAGGTCCCAACACGGCTACTCTGTCGACTGGTAAGACCTGCATCACTCAGTCATACACCTAGCGATCCTGTGGTATGCGAATCCCATCTATAGTCACATAGGTGTCGAGCTTGGAAGTACCCACGAACCAAAATAAAAGGACCATCTTCAACTTTTCAATCCAACGAATCTGCTTTAGATCGGTGGTAAGGTTCCCAACTCGATCTGCTCGGATGAAGAAATATCAGAGTCAAGCACAAAGCTAGCCCTTTGATTGGCATGGGAGAAGGTATTTCTTCTAACCATTAGTAAGAAGCTAGGAGATTTGGGGATAATAGACATACAAATACATGCTAAGGCTAGAAGGGCTACTCAACTAGAAAAAATTTTGATACACGCTACGCGCTAGGGTTTCAGTGAATTAATGATTCGTCCCTGAGGTGAGCTCTCTTTTTTTTTTTCCTCCTCTACTGCTGGCTAGGACATGTCTTTCTTTCTGCTACTCTAGGGTCTCAATGCATTGATGATGTGCTCTCCTCTGCATGTTCTCTTGCATGTGCCAAGCCTTGAGAGAGGCAATGATGCCTTGAGATGCTACCTCTAAAAAACCGCAGATGCACGCAATGTGGGCACCTATGATCTATGCGATCCTTGAGAGGCAATGATGCTTTGAGATGGTTGGAGACGTTACCTCTAACAAACCTCAAACAAACAGCAGATACACACATTGTGGGCACCTCTGGTGTGTGTTGAGCCTTGACAGGAAATGACACTTGTTATTGAATGCTGCACTAAAACTAAAAGGTTGAATGCCATTGCTAATACTGAATGTTACCCAAAGATAAAGTTGAGGTGGTGTGACAGTCCTCCATTTGTCATCATCTAGTCAAATAGGCATGAATCTTTAGGTATCAAACTCTAGGAGCTTGATATTACCTGAAGCTTGTTAAACTTGAAGCTTGATACCTGAAGCCTTTTAATAAACTTGCATATATATTCTATTATTGACTAGGTTAGGTAAATCCAACTAGTTGACTCACATAAACTTCTTCCTCTATGAGTCCATTCAACAAAATTTTGATGTCTAACTGGTGTACTTTCCATCCATGATGGGTTGCTAAAGTAATAACAAATTGGATAGTGCTCATATAAAAAGTGGGAGCAAAAGTTTCATCATAATCAATCCCTTTTTTTGCCTTTTGCAACAAGTGTGGCCTTGAATTTGTCAACGGATCCATATGCCTTTATGTTTGGCGGCCAAGCAAACCACGTAAGTGCCGGGTCTTGATCGAACACTAACACTTTTGGCGATCCTGTTGGGGAGTGGTACGCTAGGTAGGGAGAGTAGGAAGGTAGAGGTTAGTTCTACATAAGAAGCTTGATGCATGCTCTCCTGTAACACTTTTGATGTAGAAGAGCTAGTCTAGGTAGATCACGAGAGGGAGTATCCTCGCGTCAAGAATGAGTGCTAGGGAGGTATATAGTAGTGCAATGGATAGAGCATAGAAAATGAGGGAAGCTCAAGCAGAGTGAGTGGTACCGTCGCAGGTAGTTGGAGGCTTTAGGAAGGCAAAATGATTGCCCCATATTACAATGCCATCAGCAGCAGGAAATGTAAGAGGCAAGGCCACAGAGAGAGGTAAACCCAGCAGGAACTGATGCAGTGGTGAATATGGTAAAAGTGGATGAATGGGCAAGAAAACAACAGGAAAACCCATATTGCAATGCCATCATCAGGAAATCCAAGAGGCAAGGCCACAGAGAGAGGTAAACCCTACAAGAACTGATGCAGTGGTGAATATGGTAAAAGTGGATGAATGGGCATGAAAACAACAGGAAAAGCCATTAGTGGTGGTGATAGCTATGACAAGGTCTCAAGGACTTCTCAAGATAGTGAGGCAAGAATTCCGATCTGGAACAAAAGCTGAAGCCAGAACAGTGGGTAGGGCAACAAAGGGTCCAAGAGAAAATCACCAAGCTTATGCAAAGTGCGCTAGGAATGGTGCAGACAATGTAGGAAAGCCCGCTCCTATATGAGCATGTTGACATGGATACACAAGATAAGCCTAGTCAAAAAGGGAAGACATTAGGTGATGTTCAGATGATTGAAGAAAGGGTGCAGAAGTGCCAACTAGAGCCCATTACTGCCCAGATTAGTAGAAACACCTTGCAAAAGAAAATGGAAAGGAATTTGGACTAAGTTTGGATAGGAAAAGGACAAGGGAAGGTTAGGAAAAAGAAAATGAGAAAGTAGAAAAAGTGTACATAGGCCAGAGTATGCCCAGTCATAAAGCAAGGAGTAGCAACCCCATGGAGAAATATGATATGTGGGAGGATCTCAACAAGATGAAGCTGAACATCACGTTGGATCAAATAGGGAATCTGGTGCCCAATTACAGGCAAAAGCTGCTCCAGGCCATAGTGCCAACTGAAAGATCAGCGCTAGCAGATGCCCGCACAAGAAATGGAGAATTTGACCGCAGAGTGCACAAATGTGAAAACATTCTAAGACTATGACATAGCCGTTTCCAGAGGTGACCTTAAAAATCATAGGGCAGATAGTGTCAAGGGTCATGGATGGAGGATCATGATGAGTAAATATAATATCAAATAGCCTGGCAAAGAAGCTAGGAATTATAGATATGCAACCTACTCTGTTCGAGATATGGATGGCCAATTAGAGAAGACTCTGACTAGTTGGAATCACCAAGGGAGAACAAATTGACTTGGCAAGATGTATGTTCACTGCAATGTTTATAGTCTTGAAGATGATTGAGATTGCGGGTACATATCCCATGTTGCTCTGGGAAGACTGTGGCTTGAAGTGGGAGAATCAAACACAACTAGGATACGGATAGGATTACAATCCAGAGAAGAAAAAAGAAGGTGTGCATCTCAGTTGCAGGGAGGACAAGTTAAATCTGGCCAGCCGACCATTGCATGCAAAAGGCTTAAACTACTTGGAAGAGGTGGAAGATGACGAGGAAGAATAGATCCTGAAAGAAAATCCAGATCTGTTGTGACTCTTTGAAGTAGATATTGAGCGGGGATTGTACAGAACAATTCAAAAGTCCTGGTCACTCATTCTGAGGTGCTGATGAATGAAAAAAGTATAGAGGAAGATGAGGAAGACACTCAGGATAGGATAGCAGAAATACAAGCTGAGCAGGAGAAGGCCATGGTTGCTCTCAAGCAGGAAGAAGACCAATTGAAGAGACGTAATATCAAGGTCCAAGAAGATGATCTTGAGGAAGTAAACCTAGGAGATGATCAAGAGCCCAAAACAGTGAGAGTCAGTGTAAAACTGAATCAAGAATTCAAAGGAAAACTCCTGGAGCGGTTGAGATCCTACAAGGATGTGTTTGCATGGAGCTACTATGACATGAAAGGAATTGATCCCAGCTTTTATCAGCACAAGATCAATCTGAAGAAGTATGCAATTCCTATCGGACATCATTAGGGAAATTATGAGCTCATTTTGGGGCCTTCTAAGGAGTTTCATGCTCTTTCTCTCTCTAAAAAATCGGGCCATGGTGGGTCCTATCAATCTTATGTCAGAACCCCTCCATGCGGCATATCATTGTGAGAAGCCTATGATGAGTAGATTTCAAATATACAATCTCCGACAACTTTCAAGTAGTAATGCTCAAGATACACCACAAACAAGATTTAAGATGCCAAAATGTAACGTTATATGCCACATAATCACTTTTGAAACCACTTGTTGGGGAGCTTCACTATCCTATGTTAGAACCCCATCATGTTACATACCATTGGAAAGATCTTGAAGAGTACATTCTAAATCTACCAACTCTGAACATTTTGGGAATGATATACTCAAATTTCACTGTGGCTCCATTTTTTAGACAGAGAAAGAGGGCATGAAACTCCTTAAGAGGGCCCCAAAATGAGCTCATAATTTTCCTAATGAGAGTAGGTCTAATTGATAGAGCATAATGGCTATCACCCATAGTCATGAATCGTCCCTAAGAAGAATGGGAAGCTCAAAGTCTGTATAGTTTACCGAAAACTGAATGCCTCCACCATGTCGGATCCATTTCCTCTGCCATTCATAGATTCTCTATTGGATGTTGTAGCAAAGGACATGAGACATACTCATTTTTGGATGGGGTATAACCAGGTGCGCATGGCTTCGGAGGATAAGGAGAAAATAGCCTTTGTAAGAGAATGGGGGGGATTTTGCCTTCAATGTGATGACTTTTGGGCTAAAGAATTCTCCAGCCATGTTCTAGAGGATGGTGCAAGAAATATTCTACAAATATTTAACCACCTTCATGAGGGTCTTCGTGGACGACTTCAATGTGTATGGAAAAAAAGAAGACCACATAAAGCACCTGATGATGTGTCTGGAGAAGTGTAGAACAGCCAAATTAGCCTCAATCCAGCTAAGTGTGCCTTTGTTGTCCACAAGAAGATCTCTATTGGGACACATAGTGTCTACTGAAGGACTAGCAATAGATTTGCCCAAAAGTCAAGATCATTGTAAAATTACAGCTGCCCAAGAATGCCAAGGAGCTAGCCAGATTCCTGGGATTGATCAAACGGCATAATAGATTCATGATGTTCATTTGCAGGACGTGCCAATACCCCTGTGCAGTCTGACCATGAAGGATGCATAATATGTATGGTCAGGAGCCTGTCAGAAGGCGTTCCGAAAGCTGAAGTGGATAGTGTCATCAACACCAATTCTTCAACGGCCAAATTTTGATCATGCGTTCCATGTATTCCACCATAGAGAGGAACTATTCCTTCATAGAGAAGGCATCACGGGGATGATCTACTCGATCAAAAAATTCAAGCATTATCTGTTAGGTAATGTCTTTGAATTTCATATGGACCATAAAGCACTCTTATATCTGGTGATGAACAAATGAGACCTGCTAGGAAAATTAGCCAGATGGATGACGTTGTTACAAGAGTTTGAGTTCACCATCAAGCACACCCCAAGAAACAAACGTGCAGTGGGAAATTCCTAGTCCAGACTGGAGTCAGGAGAAACTCCATATGGGGTGGAGGATAACTTCCTAGATGCTCACCTCTTCATCATAGACGGAGAGAGACAGCTACGGAGAGAGACAGCTCTTCACATAAATGGATACACTAACATGAAGTTTCAAAATACCCAGGCAAGGTACTGAAATCACTGTTTATGTCATACACACTTATCTTATCCACTCTAAGAGTGGTTCACATGCACACTTACACACACATATTTAAGTCCTTTTAGAGGCTGTTCACATAAGCAGGTACACTAACATGAAGCTTCAAAATACCCAACAAACCCCCCTTTGAGGAAGCGAAGGTGGGAGTGTGATGAGGAACCTTCACTAGTCAGGAATACAAATATGGCATTGTGGCATATGCTACCAAAAGGTGTAAGGATACCCATGAATGGTTGGGTCATGTAGAAAATATGTTCCCCTAGGAACAAATCCTACTTGGGATCTCCCTTCTTTGAGTCCTATTCCCGAGTGAGTGAAGAAAGCAAGGAACAAATCAAAGCATACATCATAGCATCCATCCAATAGGCAAGCATGCAAGCTACTACCACAAGAGCTCAAGAGATTAAAATTAAAATTATGATCATGGAAATATGTTCCTTCTCACTGCTCCAAAATGATTATATACAAAGCCTCATGTTTACAATATTCAACTACTATCCAAGGAATGTCTAGGGCGGCTCAAAAGCTAGTAAATCTAATTTCATGGGCCATGTATATAGTATCGAAATTACACAAGTTGTAAGCTTGGTAAAATAGTGATCAAACATGATATATACACAAGTTGTAAGCATATGGTAAAATAGTGATTTTAACCACCATGATATTACACAAGTCAGCAGGTGGCAGCATCTTTTAGGACCTCTTGCAAGCCATTGGCAATGTCGAGCACAGAACACTACATTTCTCCAGTTCAATCGATAAATGCGGATCGAGTCTAACTCGACCACACCCTTTTGGCAGATAAAGCCGTGTCGGTGAGCCTTGGTGTAGAATGGGGGGTGCCAGCCTTCCCAAGGGATACCTCGAGATTAAGAGTGCTCCATCGGCCAGAAGGCTCTCAAGTCTCCTCCTTGATCATCGAGATGGGCGATTGTTGCTCAAGGAGGATAACTCCCTACTGCGGAGGTTGTTCTACCTTTTGTGCAGATTGAGGGAGAGACTCTGTAAATGTTGACTTATAAGCCTAACAAACTTGTGCTGGGAGGTTGTTCCACCTGTTACATAGATTAAGGGAGAGACTTTGTAAATGTTCTCTATTATGAAGACTTGCTCTTACGAACCATTTACCCACCTTTTTGATGTTGATAATGCCTCACCCTCCAACTTTCTAGATGCTCTATTTGATTTTGGCTTGTTTGCTATTCCGAACTAAGCTTTTCAAAAAGGTGTCTAGTCCATCAATCACCTATTTTATGTTGATAAACTCCCCACCCTCCAGCTTTCTTCAGATGTTTCATTTGATTTTTGCTTATTTGCTATTCCAAACTATACTTCCCAAAAGATTTCCAAGCCTTTCTAGTTATTTCTTTGAGGATCTCCAATAATAGAGGAAATAAAAGACAATAAGACAATGACCACCACAATTCTATTGATGATGATAACCTTCCCTTGGAGACTAAGATATGGATTGGTTCAATGGGAATCCTTCTTTTCAACCAGGTTATGTAAGGTCATTGGAGACTTCAACTCCCATAGGGATTCCAAGGATTGTGAGGATCTATCCTTCTTTAGAAAATGGATTTATATTTGTTGTTGAAGTTTAGTGATATTTTTGTTCACTGCCTAGATGATACATTTCTCCCTTTTAATCAAAGACCCTAAAGTTATGCAAAAATCAATGACACTATCCCAAGCATTCATGAACTTACCATCATTCCCATTGAGCATGAGGGTAGTATTATTTGCAAACTATTACAGACAATGATGTTTGCTTGAGGGAAGAACAATAATTTCTGCCTACCCCATGCCTTGCTTCTATTGGAGCAAGGTTATTCATAGCTATATCAAAGGGTAGAGAAGAAAGGGAGCATCGTTGACTTACAAGTTTTCTCAAACAAATTAACGAGGTTCATTCACTTCTATAGGTGATCTAGATTATAACTTGACCATGACAATGAACTGCTAATACCCAAAGCAAGAGGTTGAATGGTACAGATGTGCATGGCTCTCATCAATAGTGATTATCGGAACATGGTTCAAGAGGCTATTGAATGGTGAACTTCCACTCTCTTCAGCAACTAGATGCCTATCACATCAAGGATGAGGACTTGGATGAAAGAGAACAATCATCATTCATTAAAGGGCGGCAAAAAAGTGGCATCAATATGGTGCATTGTAATTTTATGAAAGATTTTATGATAAATAAATGGTGCATTATAATTTTATGATAAATAAATGAACTAACTAAGGTTATTGGATGTGCTAAATGATTATTTCTTGCCTACTTTTGGAAATGGGGGAAGTTGTTTTTTTCTCATAATGAAGAATGTCATAGATACACTAGAGAAAAATTATGACACTTGGTGTCAATGAAAGTCATGCTGAGATGGGACATTGTTTTACGAGAAATGCACCATTAAATGATGATGTGATGTATGGCCATGCATCATGGATTGACTTTAAAAAAAAGAATGTGAGTATAAATCATTATTACATGTGCTCATCACCAACAAAATGAGCATTCTGTAGATAGTTCAGTCGAACTTGGATTGGGAAGAAGCGATTGAACATCGAGGAATGTATACAATGAAAAAGATGGTGTAACTAGGTCAAACATGCACAATTGTGAAATGGATATAATGAGTGGATAATGTGAAAAGGGATGGGGAAGAGAATGTGCGGTGTCGATGGCAAAAGAAAGAAAGAAAAAAAAAATGGTGAGATGGCCACTAGAGCTGAAAGCATAGGATGGAGCATATGCAAGTAGTAAAGAGAAGGTTAAAGCGACAAACTTGCAAGAGGTGGTGCAGCAACGTCACAAGTGTAAGGCCATTAAGTAAAGAAGAAGCAAAGGAGAGTTTAGTGTTTGAGGGAGGGTCCATGGAGTATATACTGCATTGCATTGCATTGCTGCTGCTGATGCAAGGATATGGTGGGACAAGGAAGTATTGCAATGATTGGGAATCGGTTTGTTTTTGTTTTTGTTTTTTTTTCTTGGAGATCACGCTTGGTTGGGGTCTCCAGTCTTTTACTCAAACCTTGATATTATTCAAAGAAAGAAAGAGAGAGAGAAAAAAATGTTATTATTATTATTAAATAATGAAACACGTCTTCTTGGAGAAGCCTGAGGTTTTTGCCACCATGATAATAAAAAGCCTCCCCCTTCTTCTTCTTGTTGACTCAAACCTGTCTTCGCGTCGTATGCTTCTACTGCCCAACCACCATCAAGATATGGATGTAGGTAGCTCTTTATTAGGCCGTTGTGGGTTGTGGGTGCCGGCCTGTTCTGCATAGGCTATGCATACATCAGCTATCAATCATGGCTACCCAGACCACCTCCGCCTGCCATGCCGATGATGTAGAGAAGCTTGTTAATGCTAGTAATCTTGGCTGGCATGGTGGAGTTGATGTCGCCACTTCAATCGACCCACATATGTGCGAGCGTACGGAGGAAGATGATACCTTGCCCTCCAATCAAGCTGGTCAATATGCCTTTGATGCTGGTGGTGATTTGTACACAGTTTTGGCGCAAAGGTTGGATTATAATCATGGCAGCAGCTTTTCTTCTGCGCCCGTGAAGGTCCCCTGCAAAGCATCCCGCCCTTTGAGGAGTTTTGTTGAGGATTGCGTTAATGCCCCCCCTCATGAGGTTGTAGCTCGCCAGCATATTGCTGCAAGAAGCGAGGTGGTAGCTTTCTCTATGGTTGAAGGCATCGGCAGGACACTCAAAGGCAGAGACCTCACCAATGTCCGGAATGCTGTGTGGAGGAGCACAGGCTTCTTTGGCTAACCTCTCCCATCAATACAAATTGTATTTGTGTTTGAGTGCCTCAAAGGAAGTGGGAAAAAAAAGCTTACCATGAATTGAAGAGGCAAGAAAACCACGTGCATACATAGGCATGCTAAAAAGCCAACATAGAACTAGTCACCACCACCAAAATGTACTACAACCTTCAAGTGACTCTGTTGGAAATGATGAATGCTAAGAAGTTTACTCTACAAGCATCAACATTCAATCCAATTGTGACATGTATATATATATATATATATACATATATGAAGAGTTCATTTGATATTATGCTTGTAAGAAGCTCGTACATATATTATATTTTTGAATGGTTGGTACTAATTGAGGTGAAGCATAAGTTAAGCACTTTTGTTGCATGGACAAATGCATTCATTAAAGAAAACCAAAGATTAATAAAATGTGGTAGAAGGGATTGAAGGTGGATAATGTTGTCAAAGCTAGTTAAAAATGGTCAATGCACTTTATTAACAAAGCACATGCAAGTTCTACTCACTCCAATATTAAGCAACTCCACAAAGTAACACTTTTGTTCCTCTAAAATTCAATATATAATAAGAGCTTGTGCGCTTGGGTATTTCCTTTATTTAAGGGCCTAGGTGGTAGTCAAAATCTTATCTCATTGAAGTACATTTTGGAAAAAACACTTGGATCAATTTCAAAGTAACGGGTCTAAGTGCTAGCATGTACATGTTGTAGGTAACTCTCCATCTTTTGTGCAATGTAAAATAGAAGAAGGCATGCTAAATAGCTCAAGCTATTTTAGCTATTCCTAACTTAATCATTAGACACTAGCTATAAGAATGTTTTTCAAATAACCATACATTGGGATACCTAAAAGGTATCCCAATGTAAAAGGCATCTAAATCCAATATTTGTATAAAGGCAAGATTAGATAGGATTAATGATTTATAAAGAGATCATGCATATGGTATTTAGAGGGATGTACTGTGTATATATATCCTTCAATTACTATAGTACTCTCTTCCTCAAGATGAAACTAGTTGCACCCTCTTCTTTAACCTACACTAGATTCACTTTTGTGTTTGCAACCTCTTTTCCATTGACACTCTCACGTTCCACTTCACCATTATCCCTCTTTTTGACACCTAGGAACCTTGAGGCTCTCAACAAGGAGACAATAAGTACATCAAAAGAAGCCAAAGAAGTGGTTGTCCCTATAGCAAAAATATTTAAATATTATTGAGTAAGTAGTAAAAGTCTTGCAAGGAATCAAATAACAAGTCTTGGTTATCACAAAAAAGATTCAAATAACAAACCTTGGTTATCACAAGGAACCAATATTTAAATGTTATTGAAAGTAGTAGAAGTCTTCCAAGGAATCAAATAAGTAGTAGAAGTCTTCCAAGGAATCAATGGAGAAGTAGTAGAGGTCTTCCTAGGAATCAATGAAGAAGTAGTAGAAGTCTTCCAAGGAATCAATGAGAAGTAGTACAGGTCTTCCAAGGAATCAATGAAGAAGTAGTAGAAGTCTTCCAAGGAATCAAATTCGTAGAAGTCTTCCAATGTGCATTTCCTTTCTCGGCTTCATTCATTCTATACATCATAATAATATGAAGTCTTCCAATGCGAATTTCCTTTCTTGGCTTCATTCATTCTATACCTCATAATAATATGATGGCATGTGCAAAGTTAAATCTTGATGTGTATTAAAAGCTAAGTTAGTTGAGTGCTTACCCCATCAAGGCACTTAGAGGCCTTTCTTCTTGCTTGGGTACGAAAATGATAGCTCTTTTTATGTTTTTAGCCTTTGAATTATCATTACCTCCTTAATAGAGTATTGGCCTTAATATTTAAATTCACACTCCCTTAAACCACTTGGAGGGATTGCCTCTTTATTGGGCAAGAAAGATAAATGTTTGAGAGCCTACTTTGGTAGAAGAGTTTCAAGTCATGTCTTATAAGGTAAATAGAAGGATTGGGGAAAATATGCATTAAATATAATCGTTCTAGTAGAGTACAAACAATTCTCATAGATCTTAACATGTCATGAGTGAATCACATTAGCCATCTTCGATGGCATGTCATGAGTGAATCCCATTAGTAGTCATTGAAAGTCTAGGTATCTACTATTGTGGGCTAGAGGAGGTAGAGATTGTAAATTTTGAAGTAGGAGAGTAGGATATTGATTCTTCTTCCGTTAATTCCTCATCTTTCTCATAAAAAACTAAATTTTGAAGTAGGAGAGTAGGATATTGGTTCTTCTTCCTTTAATTCCTCATCTTTCTCATAAAAAACTAAGCTATAATTTAGAGAGTATGCCATTATAGGATATTGAATCTTCTACCTTTGATTCCTCCACTTTCTCATAAAAAACTAAGCTATAACTTGGAAGGATATGGATTCTTCTACCTTTTGATTCCTCCTCTTTCTCATAAAAAACTAACCTATAACTTGGAATGATATATCAATGATTATAGAATCCACTAATCATCAAGAACTAACTATCATATTGTTAGTATATTTTACCCACAAAGGCATGTAGTGGAGAAGTTTAAATAATGGGTACAATAACTTAGAAAATTATTAACATAAATAAAATTTACGTGGATGTGTCATCAAGATGCACTTTTCAAAATCATCAAAATAGACAGTCATAAATTTTCAACCATCAAAGCTCCTTACCCATAGCAAATGGGTGGGTGGGAAAGAGATTAGCAAGAGCAAGACTCAATTGCACAATGGGAGAGTATGTTGTATTATGAGAGAAATTCACTTATATACATGCCCATAAGTTTGACACTCACTTAAACTGTGGCTGGCCGGGCATTTTAGGCTCATAAGAGGCCTAATGCTATTATGATGAGACTACTCCTATAATATATCCATGAAGTACATCACTTAGGACTTCATCCTAACTTGCTACCACACACTCTTGAAGCGGGAATCGCCATAAATACTCCGTCACACCATTACGGGCGCCCGTCCAAGTTGTAGCTTTGGACACTATTGCTTCATATCTTGAATGTATAACCCTTTGGTGTATCTACCGTGACTCCTTGATATAAGATAATGGCGGTAGCTCTTGTTAATCCCAGATTTGGATTAACATTCCCCCCTTCCTGAGATGGGGGCGATTGCGTTGAAGACCTTTGTGTGGGGAGAAGGAATAAGCTTTGTTGATGGCTTTGATGTTGAATGACGTTCAATGGTCCTTGTTCCTCCGGAAGGAATAAGAAAAGCTAGTTAATGAATGAAGAGGTTAGTGGTGTATTGGAAACTCCTAGCAAGGTGAGGGGTTTTTGCGAATGATTACATTTTTATATTTGTGTCTTTTTTTTTTGCTTACTTTGGCAAATCATCAGCAAGGTTACATGTGATTTTTGTTAGTGGGGACACTAAGAGATGTTAATAATGGGAGAGAAGAGGGATAAGGATCCAGAGGAACGTAGACTTAATCATCAGAATGAGATGATGATTTTGAGTTCCTCATTTGATTCATTGAAGCAACAGTCATCATTTGAAGTAATTGGCTTGTGAATGATGTCCCTTTGTGTGGCAGGATTGTTGTCAAATGTTATTGAGTATAGGACCTAATCCTGTCTTCTTCTGTCCATGTGCTTTTTATATTTTTATGCATATTTAAGTTCTCTTATGAAGCAGATTTACATGGATTGATGCTATTGGCCCATAGGAACCTTAATTGGACCATAATCCAAAAATTTCTGAAAATCTAGACCCTTAGGCTAAGGTCCTTCATGCTCATTTCTAATCAATTCTAATTGCACATTGGAAAGTTCTTTTTGAAATTCTGTTTCAGGGGAACTTATTTTAATAAGATGAGAAATTTTTCTATCTACAAATATTCAAAATCTGAATATTCTCTCTCTAGAATATTCTCTCTCTCTAAGTCAAAACAGTTAGAAACAAGGTCTTTTATATTTCTGAAGAGGGGATTGATTACAAGGGAAGATGCTGGACATTTTGAGAGGCTGGGGAGGAATCTTACATTCTCTCCCACTTGAAAAACGCGAGATGTCCTCATCTCGCAAACTTGGGATAATTTCGCAAGATGCACGAACATGAGACTTAGAGAAAAATTTAATTAAGATTAACCACCAAATAAAAAAGTCTCAAAGAGAGTAAGGGTCAAGACAAGAACAAGATTTAAACTTTATTCATTCTTGGAACATACACAGTAAAGATAGAAGAACTCTTTACACTTCCATAAGTCCGTCCATCATATAATCACAAAAGCAGCACTCACAAGCTGCGCACGTATAAGGTAACTCATCTATGGGAATAATTCTGTTGGTTATTGTCGCACCTATCTCAGTGGTATGAGGTGATCTAACAAAAGGACCTCTGAGAGGCAAGCCAAAAACGGGGTAAAGGCATATCTTCTGATGAGGAAGAAAACACGCCAGTAAGAAGACCCGCTCAGAAAACTCAAGATGTCTTGATCTCATGACGCAGTAGTATCGGGGACCCAAACCCAAAGCTTCAATAACCATGGCCAAGTGGACATTGTTACGAAAGTGCTGCTGACCCCAGGGTGTTACCCTAGTTATGTCTTGATAGGTCCGCCATTTGGTCTGAGCTACAGAAGTTCCTAGGTGAGGAAAAAGTGAGGGCTCATACTGTTCTATAAAATCTTTCTTCACAGACTCGCTTGCGTCTTGAAGGTGAGAAATCATCATGGATAAAACTAATTCCTGTTGCCAAGCCATGAAGGAGATTAAGAAGAAGGGAGATCGATGGAAGTAAGATTACTATGAGCGACAGGTAAAAGTTACGACTTATATAAAGAAAGGAACTAGCGTAACTTAGAAGCCAACGGTATCTTGCCACTGAAGTTTTACCGTCTTTCCATGATTTGGGTTTGGCATATATTTCTATGAAATACATTAAGAACTTTGAGATGAGGAGGTAAAAGAAGCTTGTAGGCTAAGTCACCTACTTTCATTGAATTCAGATATAAGGCTCACAATATCTGGGGGATAACTTCTTATACTCCCCAAGAGATAAAGAACTTCTTTTGGGCCGTACTCGAATGAGAACCAAAACCTTGGTATCCAAAACACCGATTTTCACTTCTGAACTCATTGTTCTGAATCCTTAAAACAGGCGGGCTCCTAAGAAGATATTATGGGAAAAGTGTCTTCCCTTTTTAAACAGAATCTTTCTTTTATTTTAGAGAGGGAATAATTATAAGATCAAAAAGGGAGATTCTTACTCCTGTATACCTCGAAGGTTGGGGGAGGAATCTTACATTCTACCCCACTTAAAAAGGCACGAGATGTCCTCATCTCGCAAAGTAGAGAACAACTCTTTTTTCTTAAGATCCAATTTATTCTGGGGTTCCTTATATTCTGGTCAACCCAACAGAATACGGGGATAAGTATCCCTTGTATAGAACTCATCAATAACAATTCATTCAGATCATATCATCCATATTTTTAACACGATAATGGTCCATTAGACCGAAAAATTTCTTTCTGAACATTCCTCCACGGAATTTTAAGTTAAGCAATTTCTCAAATTGTCATCCCTTAACTTGATCTACCGTGATAAGAGTTAACAGTAGCAATTTGACAGCACAATCCACTAATCTCATAGTGATTTGCTGAAATCATTATCATCATTCCAGTTATGAATATCATCACAGGGACTCGTCCCATTCATCCTCATTGAGGATTCGTTCAGCTTATTACATTTCAACCAAATTTCAGGGATCAACATTTTTCAATCAGAATCCAAATCAACTCATCAGTTCTCAAACAGAATTAAAAATCATATCAACCACATTCGAAATCATCATCTGGATAGCATTAATGCTTATAATTTCAAGTCTTAGATTTACTCGTATATACTGCCGGTAAAGAGCTGCAGTTATACCCTCGGTATATACGGGTAGTCATGCTACTTGGAACTATAAGGTAAATACCATCATGTCTAGGCCTCAAGCAAGTCAGGGTTCCATATAATTGCAGTACTTCCATTTGAAGACCCAATTACTAATTTACGAACTTTAGATTGAATATCAATTTGTATGAATTATATCACACAATTACAACCTTTTTGTGCTACTTGATAAATTTTTGACATATTTGACTTTTCAGTTGATCTTTATTAGCCAATTCGCTCTGATACCAACTGTGAGATCCCTGTTCCCACCGAGCAACGGATTCAAGATACTGGCAGCGGAAGTAGCACTTCTAGCGTGAGACAGGGGTCCCACATTCGAGGCCTCACCCACGGATATTCGGATAAGAGACTAATCCGTCGGTTGTTCCAAAACCGAACCTGGAAAAACTTCCTTTACCCGGAAAGCACGGGCGATTCCTCCAGGATAACTTTTTACTCTAACGTAGTCAAGATCATTTCTGATCAAGCTGATCCAATTGCATCTTCAAGATACTTGATCAGATCAAGGAAGAAACTTGCACTTGGATCATTGGGATCAACGCTTTTTTTCCCATTCAAGAGGCACAGCCGTTGATTCCTATCCATAGAACAATTACTGTCGGGGATTTACTTTATCTATCGTAATAACAAAAGTTGAGTCTCGATTTACGGATCCATCAATCCAGCCTAATCCCATCCAGTCCCATGGGTTAGCCAACCGCCCAACCACTGTAGTGATGGGATCCAATTAGGAATTTGGTTAGGTTTTGTCCCGGGTACCAAGGAAAAGAGTTCCAAGGCCCCCTAGCCGGAAGTTCATGCAAACATAAAACTAGTCACACCACTTACACACCCAATTAGAATTTGCCTTTTTCTCAACATTAGCTAACTTTAAAACAATCTTTTAATGAAACCATAGTATCACTGATCACAATCTTCCAATTTATCCGGTTGATTCAATTTCCCATCATTCCTTCATCAAAGTATCTATGGCATCATTGGCAACTAGAACGCTCACCACCTGTCCACTTAGGGGCCGTTTCAATAGTTCCTAGCCCATAATACTCGGCAATATAATCACTTATCAAGATGGACTCTCGTTGAAGATCAGCAAGATCAACCAACAGATCCATATAAAGAGCCATGGACTCATCCATTGAAGACCAGCAAGGTCAATCAACCAGATCCATGCCCGGTTTCAGAAAACAACTCTTACTCCTTATTCCAATATCTTCCTCGACGCACGCGTGGGTATCCTGGGCGACCCAGAGCCCGAGCACCGTATGGTCAGCACCCTCTAGGATCCTTCGCAGGTGACCTAGCGCTTCACTCATAGGCCGCTTCCTTGGTCCCTCATCCACCGTACCGGAAGCTCACCATTTTAATCGAACCGAGGCTGGTCAAGACCTCGGTCGACCTTGCTACGCGAGGAGACGTCCTCCATTGACTCTCCGTCAGCAGTTGCAACTTTATCAGTTAGGTCTCCACGACCTTAATCACAAGACGATCAAAATGCTTCCCCAGCATTTTTGACATAAAACAGCCATTTACAAACAGCATTTACAAACAGTTTACAGATACAATTTCTATATTAACTCTCATTTTTCCACATTATCCTTCATTAATTCACATTACTTATTCCACATTCCATTTATATGTGTACTCATCCAATCACATCATTTTCCAACTCTTCACTTCAGATTCCTTCACTTCACATATCATATATTCACATCCATATCCACATCCATACATCCACATCCACATCCACATCCATACATCCATATCTACATGCTTACCTCCATTTTCACATCCTCATTTATACATCCACATCCCATATCCACATTCATACATACACATCCATATCCACATCCATACATCCACATCCACATCCACATGCATACATCCATTATCACGTCCTCATTCATACATCCACATCCACATACATACATACATCCACATCCACATTCTCATTCACATCTATACATCCACATCTACATCCACATACATACATACATCCACATCCACATCCACATTCCACATTCACATCTATACATCCACATCTATATCCACATCCACATTCCCATTCACATCTATACATCCACATACATACATACATCCACATCCACATTCCACATTCACATCTATACATCCACATTCACATACATCTACATCCACATTCCCATTCACATCTATACATCCACATCTACATCTACATTCACATCTATGCATATACATCTTCATGCATACATCCATTTTCACATTCATACATCCACACTCCCATCTCCACATCCACACATCCACATACATACATCCATTTTCACATTTCCATTCATATAACCCCATATGCCTTCACATCTAATCTTTTACATCACATCCATTCTCGCCTTACCTCATCTCATACACATCTTATCACATCTTAATTCATCTTATCACCTCCTAACTTATTTCATAAGCATCTTATCACCTCTTATCACATCTTATACATCTCTTATCACATCCTGTCACATCTCATATCTATTTATAGAATACAAGAGAATTCTTATATTTGATATAAGATTTCTTTACACATTTATTTATGCATAAATTCTATTTAAGGAGATTAATACTTTCGAAGTAAAAATCAATCTTTTATGCATCTTCCTATGCATAAATTCATTTTAAATGAAAATGACACTTTTAAATTGAATTTCAATCTTTTATGCATCTTCCTATGCATAAATTCAATTTAGATGAGAATGACACTTTTGAATTAAAAATCAATCTTTTATGTATCTTCCTATGCATAAATTCAATTTAGATGAGAATGACACTTTTGAATTAAAAATCAATCTTTTATGCATCTTCTTATGCATAAATTCAATTTGATAGGAATTACACTTTTAAAATAAAAGAATTTCTCTTATGCATCTAAGTTATGCATAAAATCCATTTATGATGAAAATCACACTTTTAGTATAAAAACAATATCTTTTATGCATACCTCTATACATGAAATCCAATATGATAAAAGTCACACTTTTACAATAAAATAGCAACTTTTATGCATACCTCTGCATGAAATCCATATATGATAAAAGTCACACTTTTACAATAAAATAATCAACTTTTATGCATACCTCTATGCATGAAATCCAAATATGATAAAAGTCACACTTTTACAATAAAATAATCAACTTTTATGCATACCTCTATGCATGAAATTCAAATATGATAAAAGTCACACTTTTACAATAAAATAATCAACTTTTATGCATACCTCTATGCATGAAATCCAAATATGATAAAAGTCACACTTTTATAATAAAATAATCAACTTTTATGCATACCTCTATGCATGAAATCCAAATATGATAAAAGAAACACTTTTATAATAAAATAATCAACTTTTATGCATACCTCTGCATGAAATCCAAATATGATAAAAGAAACACTTTTACAATAAAATAATCATCAATTATGCATAACATAAAAATCAATTTCTCGATGATTACAATAAAATTCTTTCAATTAATCTAGGATGATAATTCCTAGAATATGGTAGAAAGTTCTCTTTTCATGCTTTGAATAAAATTATTTTATGTGTAATTTTTATAAAAGTTTTGCCATAGCTCCGCTACTATGACTGATAAATCTCAATTTATTTTGAAGGATAAAGCTTATCATTAAGAAAATGATTAGAATGATCTCTAATTGGATCATTAACCCAATAATGGGTTGAATCATCAATATTCATGAAATACATAAACTAAAAGCATAGAAAAAAGCCATTAATTTGACCTCAAGCATAGATTAATCTAAGCTTTATGAAAAGCTTCATTTGGATTGAGAATGGGTCATGAGTTTGACCATTTCTTGAGTGAGAGAGAGAAATTACATAAAAACCATTAGAATTAAGCATAAATAAAAATTTATGTAATTCTTAACTATCATTAATCAATTAACTTCAATAGCATTCATCAAATTATGTAACTCTTCACTACCATTCATCAATTTACTTCAATAGCATTCAAAAACCATTCCAATTAAGCTTCTCAAGCTTGAGAGGGATTGAGAAGAGAGAAACATTGAGAAATTATAAAAAATGATCAAAATTCACTAATTACCTTACAAATTGCTTGATTCTTTGTTCACGGTAGAGGCTCCCAACCAATCAATTGGTTAAGTGTGTTGATGGAGCCACCAATGGGGATTGAAGAAAGAGGGAAGCTTCAATTTCTTCAATTCGGAGAGAATTTTAGAGAATAGTAGAAATTAGCATTATTTCAACATAACTCTAGTATAGTAAAATTCTTCTCCTTTTTTTCAAAGGACTCATGTCCTATTTATAGGAGAGGGAAGCTCTAACCAAAGCTAACTGAATTCTAGAATTTTTTAAATTCAGTTTGGTTGAATTTGGACTAGATTTGGATCTAGTTTGGTTCCTTTTTTATTCGGTTTGGTTCCATTTTGATTTGGTTTGGTTCAAGAGAGAGGAGAGATAAAAATATCACATTATTTTTTAGTTTAAAACTCATTCAAGCATGTGAAATATGCACCTCCTTTAAAAAACTCCCCTTCCTTACATATGTGTCAAAATGAAATTATTATACCCAAAATATCTCATATTTTTAATATTGCTCATAGTTTTTATAAACCTTGTACATTTTCAACTCTTCATCTTATGTGAGCATTTACTTATTTTTGGATACCCAAAATATCTCATATTTTTAATATTTCTCATAGTTTTTTACTAATAAACCTTGTACATTTTCAACTCTTCATCTTATGTGAGCATTTACTCATTTTTGGATACCCAAAATATCTCATATTTTTTATATTACTCATAGTTTCTTACTAATAAACCTTGTACATAGTCAACTCTTCATCTTATGTGAGCATTTACTCATTTTTGGGTATCTTCTTTTACAAAATTGGATTTATCTCCTCCCTACACATGGATTGATGCTATTGGCCCATAGGAACCTTAATTGGACCATAATCCAAAAATTTCTGAAAATCTAGACCCTTAGGCTAAGGTCCTTCATGCTCATTTTCAATTAATTCTAATTGCACATTGGAAAGTTCTTTTTGAAATTCTGTTTTAGGAGAACTTATTTTAATAAGATAAGAAATTTTTCTATCTACAAATATTCAAAATCTGAATATTCTCTCTCTAGAATATTCTCTCTCTCTAAGTCAAAACAGTTAGAAACAAGGTCTTTTATATTTCTGAAGAGGGGATTGATTACAGGGGAAGATGCTGGACATTTTGAGAGGCTAGGGAGGAATCTTACAAGTGCGAGGGTCACCGATTTAGGTGTGGCACGAGTTTTATTAATGGAGTCCATGTTCACCCGAGCCTCTGAGCCATGCCTTTGTGTTTCTGAGCCATGCTCGGTCACTAAACCTATGAGTCTGTTTGTGGTATTCCATGTCCATAAGAATCTGTGATCCATGCCTAATTAGCCTCTTAGCCATGTTCGGACATCTAGGTTTACCTTGCAGATTATGTCATCCACTAGCCAGACGAACACGATGTTATTGTTGCAACATTTTGTGTTATTTAATTTCTTCTACACAACTGAGGATAGTTGCTCTTCAAACATGAGTGTTAAAAATATATATTTTATTATATTTTTTATGCACAATAATTATAAAAAATATGCTTGATTAATTGTGTGCAGAAACCAACTTAATAAATTGAATGTGTGAATGTGCACAAGGTTATTTTATGTGCGAATGTGCAAAAGGTTATTTAATGTGCGAGTGTGCACAAGGTTATTTTACGAGTTATTTTTGTTGGCCACTTGCCAAAAGGTTATACAAATTATTCATGCCGTTGTGCGTGGCATTGCTATATTATTAGCACATATGTTAAAAGGATTATAGTTATTTACACTTAGTATATGAACAAGCTCTAGTGCTTGAGCTATTTTTGTCAAAGTGGAAAAGCAAGCCCTATTTTATACGCACAACTATTAATAGCTCCTTGGGCTATATATTGAATATAATTCTCAAAATACTCATGTCATGGAAGTGGAGCTACACACATAAGGGGGGAGATTGCACCTAATACTGTGTTGATGGTGATGTCTACTCTATCTCTTGTTTTATTTTAAGCTATGCTTCAATTTTGTCAATTAATTCAAGCCTATGCTTTAATCCTTGATTTATATGTGAGTTTTGATTTATTCTTCAAAAAGTACATGAGATCCCGTGTCATTTGGACATTGTTGTCCAAGTATGGAATAACAAGGTGTAAACCAATCTCAGTGTACAGCATGATATTATTTGTAGATACAGGTGATTTCTTGGTGGAGATCTCTTGGAGGAACCTACTTATGTACACGCACATAGTATATAGTTTGATTTACATGACTATCACAAGCCTAGATTTGCTATTTGGTTGGCTTGGTAAGTTATTTTATGCAAGCCCTGATAGACACATTTAGATATAGCTAGGAGGATACTCAAGTAGATAAAGTCCACACTACATTCTGAATTTCTCTATAAGGCTAGTATACATGTATAGGTATATGGGTAAACAGATGTAAATTGGACTCGTGTAGTGTCTTACACATGAGATCTACTAACAGCTTTTTGTTCCCTTTTAGGAGTGTTGTTGTGGTAGCTAGAGAGCAATAAGAAAGATCTTATGGTTTCTTTCGAGTACAGAGGCTACATATAGGGCTACTACTAGCGATATATGCGAGCGATATATGAGGTACCTTGGTTATAGTAGAAGCTCCATATGGTGACATATGAGGTAGCTTGGCTGTAGTAGAAGCTACTTGCAAATATGGATCAGCCCATGGATAGGACAACATGAACAACATACATATGGCCAATAATCCAATGTATCATGTTAGGATAAAGGACATTGAGGTATGTTATCATTTTATGAGGAGACAATTCTAGCAAATGATGTGGATTTCGTTTATATCAGCATAGAAGATAACGTGTGGCTGACATCTTCATGAAGGCATTGACTATAAAGAAGCTTTATAGGTTTAGAAGTTGGGGGCATATAGTTGAGATATCGTGAGCTCAAGTAGTGCGGATATGGATGACACCTTTGCACTTATGCCAGTGGGGCAAGGTAATATGCCACCAATGGTTTACATACTATATGATAGCCACTTTGGTTAATTGAGTTATGGCATAGCTATAGTGCCACTCATATAGCCAAGTTCAAAGTATAGACCTTGTATGTTTTAGTAGTAGAGTACTTTGTCATATAGTATGTGCTCTTATCTTTATGTTATGGTGGTAGATAAGTAAGAAGAAATAAGAAAAATTATTCATCCATCTCTCTCATGTGTGTGATTGTCTACTCTTAGTTATCCATCTCTCTCTCTCTCTCTCTCTCTCTCTCTCTCTCTCTCTCTCTCTCTCTCTCTCTCTCTCTCTCTCTCTCTCTCTCTCTCTCTCGTGTGTGTGTGTGTGTGTGTGTGTGAAGAAGTTTGCTTATAAGGAGCTCAAGCTCTCTCTCTCCCCCCGCATTCTTCTCACAAATGTGAGCCACGCTCACAAGTGTGAGCATGTATATCCTAAAAAATTAATTCATTACATAGTTTAAGAATGAGCATATCCCATTATTCAAACCACAAATGATGATTCTTAGATTTTAAATACTTACATACAAGTGAGATTTACGAGAGTAACTCAAGAATCCATCTAGATATTAACATACATTCCAAACATGGAATTTTATTTCCCACAATAAAGGGCGATGTCACCTGCGTGCATGAACCTCAAGAAAACCCCCTATATATGATGCTCATAAGATGATAACACCCCCCCTATTTGAGCTTTTAAGGATACCTTTAAAAATGACTATGTCACCCCCCTCCTTATATCTATGTTTTTTCTCTCTCCTTAGATTAAATTATGTTACTTTGAACCTTATTGAGCGAACATAAGTACTTCATGCATGCTACTAAGAAGTAGATGTTAAGTACTAGGGAAATCATCACTATAAATCACCACATCCTATTATTATTAAAGCATGTTGTGATCATTTCTTGATATCATTACCATATATGCACCATAAAAGTGATGTGAAACAATGACACAACATACACATGGTGTCCAAAACATCTCCCCAAGCTAAGTGATAACAAGCTAACATAACTAAAAGTACTTGGGATCCCTAATGTAGTACAAGTGAATGGTTTTTGGAATGCTTATGTTCTCAAAGAATTTCATTGCTAAAAGTATTAGTAGAATGCTACCAAAACATTGTAAGAATTTTGTACAACTATGTTCATCAAAAGTACTTATGACATATCCTTAATGTTGCTATAGCCAACCCCATCCCCCCCAAGGCCCCCTCCCCCTAAATTAATTTAAGATTTAGTATTCACCCAAATACATGGCCTTACCCCTACCTTATAAGCTTATGCCTCATTTCAAAAAAAAAACCCTCTTGTACACTCACGTGATATCACAAGTTTTCTAACAGTGAATCCCTCGGGTTTTATTTTAAGTAAGCCTAAAAATTCAAAACAAAAGGGTTCAACGACCTCTGGGGTCCCACAACCTTGCAAATGGAATCTTTGGAAGGTCATCAAAAATCAATTCCATCTTCGAAACATAGATAAAAGTATAATCCTTTATCTTGATAAAAGTTTATCTTTAGGTTTGTAAGAGATCAAGATATTGGCATGGTTTTCATCTAGAAATCTACAGGTTAGTGGGGGGAGCTTGCTCTCTGGATATGGAGATGTCACACACTAATGAGGGGTGGGGAGACTTTGATAAGTACATAAGCTAAGTGCATCAAGTAGTTATTTCTTGGTCTAAGATTAAAAGAAAGAACCATAGCGTTACGTTTTTTGGTTTTTTAAAATTTAAGCAATGTGTTATTTTTTATAATCATATTTTATTGTAGCACTCAAAGATATTTCTTTGCTCAAAGCATCTAATTCCATCATAGAGGAGTCGAGATTGAAGAAAAATATATGATATTAAAGGACCATGCGAAAGTGGGACTCAAAATTCTTTATTTTTTTATTAATTAAAGGACCATGCGAAAGTGGGACTCAAAATTCTTTATTTTTTTATTAATCTCATTATGTTTGGAACTTGTAAAGAAAAAATCTAATGATTATTTGGTCGACAACATGTCAAGAGAATTAGGGAAGAATCTCAAAGGTTTTTTTGTTCATTTAAGAAAAAGACCTTTCGTATTTTTAAATACGCTACTTTCTTTTTTTCTTGATGGTAGGACTCTTCACTTAAAAGTTGAGTTAAAGTTTTTTTGGCGTGATAATATGGTATTGAATCGACTCTAATTAGGTTTGGAGAATGATTCAATGTTGAGGGTGACTTGGAACAATAATCAATATACAATGACACAAAGATGAAGGTAAGAAGAATGTTTCATATTTGGATTGAGCATGTAATGTATCCATGAATTCTCTGACTAATTAAACTTCAAATTTTTGTGTGTTATGTTTTATTAAATATATGTGAGGGATAAAATGGTTTGTATATTTAATATAATTACTTGTACATATTTCAAGGTCTAATTGGTAAGCTATTTTTAACTTCTTTTTCCCCCTCTATAAATGCAGAGGCACACGGTAGGGAAAAAGCTTGAAAATTTTATCATTTATGATCTTGCTATTAGTTGGCACATGTATTGTGATGTCTCTAAAAAGCAATGAGAAATACATGTTAGATCTCACAAATAATATCTAAGCGACAAGCTTTCATTCTAAGTATATCATTACCATTGATATAGATATTGTAGCATTTATATGGTAGTGATGGTTTGGGTAGTGATGTGTGGATGTAGGCTTATAATGGGCTGGGACACTTTTTCCCTCTTTAGGAGGTTTTTTCCCCCAAGCATATATACACACTCTTATGAGTGTGTTATGACCTTATCATGTCACTTCACTCATACTTCACTCATTCTCATCAATCTAATTTAAGTGTTGTGCTTCTATGTCTCTCTCCTTGCTTGCTGCATCTATGTGTGTTGCTAGAGGCACAAGCCCCAAATGTTAGAAACCTTGAAGAGCGTGCATACATGCAATGCATGATCAATTGTCAAGCACAACGACATCGTGACAATGAAAGTGGTTCAGGTGATAGCTCTGAAGATCATTCATAGAAGACCACAAGCGATCTTTTGTTCCAACCAGCACTTCCCAAAGAGAAGAAACCCATTGACTACAAAAACCTTCCAAATAAACTCAAAGATTACCCCAATCCCGTGTTGGAGAAAGAGTAAATGAAAAAAGCCCAAGAGCTTCTAAGGAAGGCGCATTGCTGAACTAGAGCTAATACTTGAGCAAGTGGTCGAGTACAAGCAACTGACCTCACTTGAGCAAATCCCTGATCCCATTCCAGATCCAATCATAGAACCAATGAGAACACCTTAGCGCCTACTAAAGCCCTTGACTAATACCGTAAACCATTCTTAAGAGGCCACAAAAATATCCAATTCCAGATCCTCTCTCTCTGGAACCAATCCGACTAGATTCCTTCATTACTATAGATGTAATGAATGGGATGTTGACACCAAGCCTAGCCACAATGTTTTGTCTTAGGAGATGTGGCCCTCATTAGGCCACCCACCCCTCGCACTCCGTAGCAAGCATTACTAGCATAAACAATCTCCAATCCATGATTGTCGATTATTTTGAAGCTGAAATTTGTATTGGAACTAAACCTATATCTTGCAAGTTTTATGTGATCCCAACACGTACAATGAAAGACAGTATCATCCTCAGAAGGGTATTGGACCGCATCATCAACTAGCGGGGGCGAAGAGGGATTGCAACACTTGATCTCCCCTTTAGAATGGTTGTGTAACCCTAGTGGATATGAGGGCACCCTGAACCTATCAACATCACAGGCCTTGTCCTCCACTTACGAGCCACCACCTTAGGTAAAGCTCTAACACTTCACAGCACTCTCACCATGCCACATCGACTAGCCCCTCAAACCATTATGGAGACCTTAAGCCTCACCCACGCGCGAAGAAGAAGACCACTCCCCAAACCTCAATCTCAACAACCCATCTCATGGAAGGTACCAAGAAAGAATGGGTACCCAAGAGTGCCTTGACTAGCCAAGGAAAGTACGACACCCATGCAACGACCATTTGGCCCAAATCTCTTACATGAGCTGAGATCTACCAAGCAAGAGCCCCATGCAATACCCAACCCCCGAGCCCCATTAGATCCCTGTCAAGCTGCTAGAAGCTAAGGGTTTCTACAAAGAGAACCAGTCCGTCTGGGTCCCAAAAACATTGTCATCCGCATAATCTTGGAAGCCAAAAAGATTCAAGTGGTGACAGCGGACACCAATTCAAGCCCAGTATAGCCAATGTTTCATTGGGCCCCAACTAGGTTGTTTTAGAAGCATAAGGCTTCTACAAATGAAACCCCTATAATTGAATTCCAAAGTTAACAAAGCCTACATAGTAAGCCTCTACCACCATGCCATCAAATGCCAGACCAAAGATGGAGTGGAGACCAAAAGCCATACTTATGATGCCAACTCCAAAGATTAAGCAAGTCCACCTTGACTCAATTAGAGGAATCAAAAGATTCTGTAGACTTCGAGCAATAAGAGGCATCACCTTGCCCATGTGTAGTGACCTTTCCATCCTTGTTTCCCATTGAAGAAGAGCCAACCATGGTGCCAAGCCCTAAAGAGAACCATGCACACACTTCTGCGACAGTGCAAAGCAACCTCAGGGCTCAAAGAGATCACTATGACCTCCTCAACACATTTGTGCTCCATACCACAACTCGCAAGCTGGAATTGGAAAGACACTGCTCAATCAAGCACACTAACAAAGCTAGGTTGTCTTGGCATCCAAGCTTTTGCCATTGGATGGGAAAACAAGTCTCCGCCCTTAATTGCTGAAAGCACATACACACGATAGCTCGAACCCTAAGCCCATGCCCCCCCCCCCCTTCCCCAACTTAAATATACAGTTACTACCTTCACCAGGAATGATAAAAAAAACTCAAAATTCGAAAAACACAACAAGAAACATCAAAAAATAACTAAAAACACGCACATTTGTACCTCGTGCATGCACATTTACACGTGCATGTAGCCACTCTTACACCACATTTTCACGCAAATACATGCACACACCATTTCATTCACACTCTTGTAGATGTGCACATGCACAAACATCACATTTGCACCCTGCTCGCACGTGCACATCCCCACTCGCACGTGCACCCACCTTCACACATTGCACACACTTTTTTAACATGCACCTTTACACCCGCACTTCCGCATTCCCCTACACATGTGCACACACATTTGCTTGTGCACGCACATGCACGTGCACACCCTACACATGCAGCCATATTTACACTTGCACGTGCACCCCACACACATTTGCACGTTGGACGTTGCGCATGTGCATCCCCCTCCCATTTACTCTCGACCGCGCACACACCACTTGCACCCACATTTGCAAATGCACTTGCACATTCACTAATACTCGCACCTGCACATGCAACCCCATTTGCACCATCCAGGCACGCCACACATCTTTTCACCCGCATGTGCACACACATCACTCACACGTGCGCACCAATCCCTCATATGCATCATTCTCCCATTCACATGTGTGTGCACCCCTCCCATTTACATTGTGTGCATGCACATTTGGATGTGCATGCACCCACTTACACATTCACTTTTGCGTCTACTCTTACACATTCGCTCCTGCACATAATTGCAGTCATAGCATGCGCACACATTCATGTATTTACACCTGCACATTCACCCATGTGTGCACATGCTCACCTCTGCTCATTGCATACCCCTTTACACATTTACACACCGCACGTACCCACACACTTGCATATTTTGTGAGCACCCCACATTCACCTTGTGCTCGCACTCACACATCTCCCATGGAAGTTTACCAAAGGTTGTGCATCAAATACAAATAAGTCATTGTACAAGAACCTCGAGGACAATCTGATCTTTTTATGCGACATAAGGCTTAACATCAACTTTACAACTACTATAATGAGCACGTCCTCAACAAAGCTTTGGGAGAACCATTACAAAAGGCAAGAATACAAGTGCCAAAATATATCAAAGTTAAATAGGAGACGCGATTGCTTAAATTTTGTGCATAACCATGAATGGGTGACATACTGCACTTAGTGACATTTTAGTACTTCACAATTGATTTAGGGAATCATCAATAGAGTGCCTTCTATGACACTTTCATCTAAAAACGTTCTATACAAAGGAGTGTGCTTTACTTCATCCAAGGCAATATGGTTGAAAGGAAATCTAAAAGTTATGAAAACACCATAGAAATAGCCAACAAATTTATAACGTAACAATGAGTGGTGCATGGAGATTACAAAGACCCTTTGTTCACAAAGCCTATTGTGACTTTGTGGAAAAGCGTATCATGAACGGAGGGGTCGAGCTAGTCTTGGAGAATTAAGCAAATATCTTTACAAGCCTCTTGAAAAGAAAGATCTTCTAGAGTGGTATTAGACCATGGAGAATGAAGCAAACATCTTAACAAGGCTCTTGAAAAGAAAGATCTACTAGAGTGCATCCTCATTGAGTTCACATCAAAGCGAAGAGATATTTCACTTTCAAATTGACATTTAGAGGAGTGTTAGAAATCAATGATCCATTTCTCTACTTATAACTACATGAGTACTATGAAGTGTCAACTTTGCGCTATCTCAATGCCTTGCAAGATCTAATATTGAATGTGGATAGTGATAGGTAGTACATTATCAACTAGGCTACATTCTAGATATCTTAGATAAGTTTAGTATCAAATGGTTATAACTATCCTAGATAAGTTTAGTATCAAGCGGTTATCAATATCTTATATAAGTTTGGTAAATTATCATATATGGCAATTCACTTAGGATTGAAGGAGATATTTCAAAGACATTGTGTAAGAGCCCAAACATTCACACTGGCATGTTCACAAGAACCACAAAGCTATGCCAAAACATTTGGCCCATTTCAAATAAACTCATGAGGTGTGTTCTTGTCAAGACACATCCATTCATATTGTTGAATCAAAGCAACCAACACATGGTAACTTGAAGCATGCATACAAACCATCGAGAAAAGTACCGTAGCATAAAAATTGGGCTTGATTCTATTAATGCACATAATATTTGATGTCATTCTTAGGAAACTGCAAAAGGTAGTTGTGAAAAAAAAAACCTTATGATTAGAAGTTCTTAGCAAGACACCCATGTAACCCGACTGCACAACAGTGCAACTCAAACCAAGGGAGTATGAACTATGCAAAAAGTTTCTGAGGTGTTCAGTCTCATTTCCTAGATTATGAAAAGTTAATTTCATCAAATTTGTCCAAAGGAACCATCACATGACTGAATATATCGAATGATTCCTTCTAAACAGAGGCCCGTTTACATGTGTAACATTCACAATCAGATACATCAACACTACGGCATTTACAGAACTCACAAACGTTCCCCCTACTTTGGTCATCATTGGTGGCCTTTGGACATGAAATAGGATGTGAAAAGTTCCTTCTATAAACACTCCACATTAATACTATGTAGGTATGTCACAAACATGCTAGCATAGGTCGATGTTTCTCAATGCATGCTTGTGCATGAGTAAATGATTATGAAGGCAAAATCTTGTATGCACATCAAATTGTGAGCAATATATTTCCAAAACCGAGATGATGTTGCAAAAAGTGCCTACTTAAGGCATTACCTTTTGTTTTGGTCTCTACCTACAAAAACATAGGAAACCAGAAACCTGGCATCAAAATCAAATTCCCAAGGGGGATCGAATGGCATAAATTCTTAATTTGCAATAAGTCCTTTGTAGCGAGCATAAAACAAGATCGTGGAAAAAATAATGAGACATACTACTCCAGTGAGAAGAACCACCTGCAAGCCACTGTAAACTCCTTAGTAAAAAGAACTAAATGTTTATAGGCAGCGATGTAATTATCAGAAAATGAGTTGACCTCCTACAGGTGGACAGCTTACTGTGCATTCACAGAGACACCTACAAACAGGGGGAAAACAAGTTACCCATTTGAACACATAGTTATATCCAATGTTCCAGGTATAGGGGATATTCATGCCAAATATTCCCGCAACTGCTGCATAGAGAGCCATGACCACAGTTCCTGCGCTCAGGACTAGCTCCAGCTGAAACTCGTGACTTTCATTATTAGAAGAGGAATGCACCCTCCCTCTACCACTCACCCACCTCCATTAAGCTGAGAGTACTGCAATGCTAAAAAAGTAGATTACAATGTCATCATGTGCTGGAAGGTAATCACACCTGGATGAGTTGATTTCGGTGATTATCAAGCTGCAAAAATCCGGGTAGCCTTAGTAAGACCATGTTTCACCACAATCCACACATACAAACATTATAGACTTGCTCCACTGTGATGCTTAAGAGTGAGCTCGTAAGCTTGCAGACCTGGATGTTAATGTAATCCTCAGTGTCATCTATGTACTCTCGAAGCTGGATAACCAAAAAAAAAAAGTGTTGGTAACAAAATTGAAGACTTCAACAACAAAGACATGCTCTCTTACTGATAGCCATATACATGTGGCACTACTCCTCTCGCATCAAACCTATAATTCCTAAGGACCACGCAGATGTGCAAACATATACTTAACTGTTATGAGTTTATTCAAAGTACCATCAATCTGCATGAAGTATGCCTGCAATAAGGTCCACTTCAACATGTCAACTGTAGACTATACAAGCCTGTATGCAATAATAGAGCCAGTTTGATTCAAGCACACATTAAAAAACACTTCCACACAACTGGATTGTATGTACTTTGCACATTGTGGTCTCAATCTACACAAGCTATTATGATTCAGGCTACCCATATTCATAAGCAAGTCAAGGCAGCCAAAATTTTACACACTAACCTCCAAAAGCATTTCAAGTTGTTCAACGTCATTATCTGAACCATATGTTCCAGCACTAGCTCTACTAGCTCGAGAGATTCTGGACCCAATAGTAGGAGACCCAACCGCCCAATTTGGGGGCACAGAACCACCTACAGGGGAAGATGAGCCTGCTAGTTTCCTTGTCAGGAAAAGATCAGCCATATCACCATCATCATCCAAAAGCTGTTCCAACTCATCCCGAACCTGAACCCTCAAACCCACTCTTTCTGAGACCACCAACCAGGCAACAAGAAAGGACACACAACATATACCTTACACAAGTTAAGACTGAAATGAACAGCACTCACAAAAGACTCAAAACAAAGCACTGGAACCAGAAAGAAGAGCAACAGAGCATGTCTAAGACCATTCATAACACAAATCTCTATATATTAAGCTGGCGTTTTGTTTTTTGAAGGCATTTCCTGCTGCTGTAATCAGATCATTAGAAGAACCATTACAATATTCCAAATGACCAGCACTAGAAGCCATTTCAAGCTCCAAGATCTTAGGCACCAGCAAACCACTACAGTGTTTAATAACTTCATGAACACCATTTGAAATATATTAATTTCTTATGATGTGTACCTTTTGCACACGTGCTGTGAGCCTTGTCATCCCACTCTTCAACTTACGAACACGGTCCAAATTGCGGCTACTTACCTGTTAGCATAAATCACTCAGCCCATTATGAACTCCAGCTATTGGCACCCAAGACAAACATGAGTTAAATCGAAGACGAAGACACTTCCTCACGAAGTTTCAAGACCGAGAGACTCACAAAGCAGTTTGGCTTGACAAAGAATTCTTCGAAGACTATCCGGCTTTATTGACGGACTATCTCGAGGCTATGCAGCTTCCGTCAAGTTAAGCAAAAGGGGAGGGGATGTCACGGACATATCTGAACAGCAGGTGCAGGACCTGGAGTGGAAACTGGTCCCATGTGAGCCCGAGTCCGGGACGAGCCAACCAGGGTTCCACTCTAAGTGTCCAAGGTCAGGTGTACAGGTCTCGTACATGGTCTTGGTCAGGTGTGCATTGTCTTGCACATGAAGTAGTGCCAAGGGAGTCTCCCTCTGGAATGATGTCAGGTGTCCTGAGTGTCATCGATATTAAGCAATTGCTCCCGAAGATCTTGGATCTTCGTAAGATGATCAGCCATGCTGTCCCCGTCTTCCATTGACACATTTCCCGACTCCCTTTTAAGAAAGGTTTAACTGGCCTCATTCTTAGCCTGATACATGGTCTCCAATACATCCCAAGCTCGCCGTGAGGTTCTGCAAGACATGATATGCGGTATAATTGATCGCTTTACTGACAAAACAATCAAAGCCATCGCTTGGGCATCATGAGTATCCCATCTCTTCTGCTCTGTGAGGAGCAGGTGTTGCACCTTGCTAAGCACCACGACCAAGTGTGTTAGGTGCTATGTTTGTAGGACGTACATCTTCACTTGTACATAAGCCCATAAACCTTTGGCCACAAGAAGGTTTCAAACAATGAAACTCCACAGGGAGTAATTACTGCCATACAGTTTGTCCTCTTGGGACAAAACCCAAAATATATCAGTTGTATTCCCAGCCATAATGCTGAAATCTCTCTACTAAGAGATATGCAAACACTTGCAACCAAGTATGCTATAAAAAGCACCTCCAGACAAAAAACCCAATGCACCGGAGTGTTATGCCAGGTAATCACAAGTTCCTAAGCAAACTTTCTACCCAGTACAAGGCTGCAATAAATGTTTGTACTGTCCTGACGACGACACAAGTAATGCAAATCTCTGCACAATCAATGCATAAACATCCAAACAAGGCTTGTAGAATGAAAAACCCCAAATTTTTGTGCACCAATGAGCTGTATGATGTGCCAATTGCACACAAATGCAAAAGCCCCAAATTTTAATGCGCTGTTGGGCTCAATTTTGTGCCAATTGTACATAAATCGCAAAAGCCCCAAATCCATGTGTACCCCTGTAGTTTTAATTGTGCAATTAAGCACAAATTTCATAAAAGCCCCAAATTTTCCTATCCCACACTAGTATCCAACAAAACCCTGCAAGTAGTGCCCACTAAATGCACCAGAAGCCGCGAAGTGGCTCACTGTAACAAGCACCTACAAGTATGATAAAAAATGACAAAGTGTAGGGTGAAAAAAATGTACTGACGAAAATGTGCAGAGCCTCAAAGTTGAAGCAAAAACTCCTCTTTTTAATAGCTTGACATCATAGGTGTTGTCAGAGAAGCTGGAGGAGTCACTAATGTCCTTCACTTGCACCAGATGTGTGTCTACACATACCACTATTGACCTGAAGCAAGTGTTGCATGGGAAAGCCCCCTGAGACGGGAGCGACGAGCTTGGGGTCATCAAAGGAGGCTCCTGGAGGCAGCAGACAGCGAAGACAACAGGCAGCTCGGGGGGAGAAATAGTGAAGTCAACATGCAGCTCTATGGGCGGCACCCATGAAACGGTGACAGTGACGGAACAACGGGGGCATAGAGACGACAACGGACAGCAAAATCATCGGGAGGAAGGCCTCCACAAAATACTCGAAAATGAGCCATGTGCTATGTAAGGCACAAAGTGGACGTAGCTCCGCCCACTGTGCTTCGAGCGCCGCCTATGGGCTGAGCAGAGGCAGGGCGGCGGGATCAGGGCCGGACTGAAACGCACGAAACCAACGCCAAACGAAAGAGTCGGGTCGGGCCACCTGTCGTGATATGCCAATATAGATGACCTCATCTTCATAGGGGATCACAAAAAAAAATCTCACAAACACAACAGATGCTTAGTGCAGAGTTTGAGATGACAAATCTTAGTCTCATGCATTATTGTTTGGGGATTGAGGTCTGGCAAAAGCCAGATAACATCTTCATCTGTCAACAAAAATAGCGAGATGAAATACTTGTCGGAATGAGCAGCGGAAATGAGACTGAACATAGAGTAGAAAACGCAGAAGTCCTGCACAAGAGATAAGCGCTGGAAAGTTTGCTATATACACCTGATAACCGGTACAGAATGTGGAGGGGATAGTGTGGTATATATACGGGATGGGGCTGCCAGTCGGCCAATAGAAACTGGCCCGACAGCCCCTCTATGGGCACCATGGGCTGGTCGGCTAGCAAGCCCTGGTTGGGCAGCCCCAAATCAGCATAAAAAAGAAGTTGTGCACTATCCTCACCAAGTTGGTAGAGGCATCAAGAAGAAGCGACTCCTACAGGGCGACAGAAGAGAGAGAGAGAGAGAGAGAGAGAAAATCAGCCCCCCACGACTAGCAAAACTGGGAATGAACAATGGAGAAAAAATGGAGAAAACCTCACACGAGTGGGCACACCCACATCACTGGCCCTCACTCCCTATAGTGTAATATGGTACAAACAAGAGATGACTGCTAACATCCCCTCTTAGCTCCTGGATGTGGAACCAATCCCAGTGAGCTAGAGTGAGCTAGAGTGCTGACAGAGCATCTGCTGAGAGGAAGAGGCTTTGTGAAGAGGTCGGCTGCATTGTCATCCGTCCAACAAAAGGCTAGCAAGATGTCACCAAAAAAACCTTCTTTCGAACAAAGTGATACTGCCTCTCTATACGCTTGGTCCGGGCATGAAAGACCGGGTTCCGAGCAATAGCTATACAACTCTGGTTGTCGCACTGGATGACCGTGGGTTCCTTCTATGGAACCCCAATCTCGCCAAGTAACCTCTGTGTAGGCATATGCTCACTTATAGTAGTGCTATGTGTGAACAGGGCTTAACCAAGGGCACTTTTTCCCATGTGGTTTTTCCCCTTGGACATCAAGTGTGAAAGGACACTCAACATATAATATTTTGTACTTCTATATTATATGGATGTGGCACACATGCAAGAGTTGACTTGCATTTTGTGGATACCACACTTTTGGCTCTTTCTCTCTCTCTCTCTCATTTCTGTGTGTGAGCTTCTCTACCCTGCACCTAACCCTAATGTGCAGGTTTGTGTGTGTGAGTGTGTGAGTCCAACACCCAACATTTGGTATCAGAGCTGGGAGCTGGGAGCTGGCCTTGCAGAACTGCTGCTGGAAAAATTTCTGTGAAATTCCGTCCGCAGGCTGCCATATTCCGTCGCCTGCGTTTTTCCGTCCGTCAGGTTCCGTCGTCGCTCTGTTTCCGTCCGCCGGTTCCGTCCAGTAGCTCCACCGTCCGGCCGCCAGAGACGGGCGGCACTAGTGGGGAGCCCACCACCACCGCCCAGCTCACGGGCGGCACCGCCCTTCCCAGCCGGCGGCTGTGCTGTCCACAACGGCGTCCGACAGCTGCTCAGTCTCCCCGTCACCGCTCCACCCGCCGGCCAACATCGTCCCGACCTGCCGTTCTGTTCCGTTGCAGACGCCGTCTGTCCGGCGTCTCCGTTCCGTCGGCGCCTTGCGCTCCGTCACAGCAGCCGACGTCTCCGTTCAGGCCGTCTCTGCTCCGTCGACGTACCGTCCCGTTCGGCCTCCGTCGCCGTCGGCCTCGCCCAGCGCTACGCACCTGCCGTCGCCCGTGAGCGTTGCCGTTCCCACACCAGCATGGGAGCCTGCGTTGCCGTTCCCTTCCGCCTGCTCGCCTGCCCGACACCAGCATGAAGCGCCTTCCCGTTCTGACCTGTTCGCCCGACACCAGCATGGGAGCCTGCGTCTGAAGCGCCTTGTCGCCTCTCGCTCACCCGACAGCTGCACAAGGCCCGTTTCTGCTGGTCCGCCTCCGTTCAGAGCATTTTTCTGCTGGTCCGCCACTGTCCAGCGCCCGTCTGCTATTCTCCCGCCTACGACTGGTCCACGGCTGCCGCCTCCGTCTGCTCCGCCTTGCTGTCCTCTGCACACCTTGTGACCTGTGTGCACCCATCTGCAGCTCTGCACGCCTCCGTCTTGCCATCCGTGCTCTGCAACGACTCTCTGCAACAACAACTCCCTCCAACGACTGGCCACCTGCAACGACTTGGTCCATTGCCCTTGCCTGGAGGTCATATGCCGATTTTGCAGACAATGAAATTGCAGATGAAATTTGGGGGTTTTTGAAATTGAGGTCAAAATCAGCAAATTGAACCTCTCTAATTTGCAGAAATTTGGGGGTTTTCAAAATTGAGGTCAAAATTGGCAAATTGAACCTCTTTCACTTGCAGAAATTTGGGGCTTTTGTGAAAATTGGCCAATTAGATGCACATTGAAGCGATTGGAGTGCATACAAATTGGGGATTTTCTGATTGGAGCATGTAATTGGGCATTACAGCTGCGATTTGTCGCGTATGTATACACATTGAGTGTAATTGGACAACTTGGTGCAGGTTTACACTTGCTTTGGTTTGCAGGCATACATTTGCACAGGACATTTGGTTGCCTGGCAGTGCACATTGGTGCTTGGTTTGCTTGCAGTTATACTTTGTTGACATGGCACAAAATGCTACAGATGTATTTGGTGTGCTCACCCAGGAGGACAAGCTGGATGGATCTAACTACTCCCTCTGGAGTTTTATGATCCGTAATTTGCTGGTAGCCAAAGGGCTTTGGGGCATCGTGTGTGGTGATGACACACGCCCACATACCATTCAACCAGCCACGCCTCAAAGGGGAGGTGCTCAAAGAGCTCCTGATGCAGATCCTGCTCCCACACAAGAGCAGAAGAGATGGGACTCTAGAGATGCACAGGCCATGTCATTGATAGCCCTTTCAGTGAAAAGGACTATTATTCCGCACATTCGTTCATGCAAGACATCGAAGCTTGCATGGGACACATTGGAAGCAATGTATCAGGTACGCAACGAGGCAAGAGTTGCCTACTTGAAGAGGCAATTGGATCTTCTTTCTATGGATGAGGGTGACTCCATGGCAGATCATCTCACCAAAGTGAAAGATTTGCAGGAACAATTGCTCAACATTGATGAGGTTATCCCAGACAGACAGATGGTCACCAACACTCTTCATTCTTTACCGCCTTCCTACTTGGGCTTTCATACCTCTCTCAACCTCTCGATGAGAGGAGGTGGTGATCCCGTCACTTTTGAAGAGCTCGTGGGTTTACTCTTGCAGGAAGAGCAAACAAGAGCAAACATATCGAGCAACCGTGGTGGAGAAAAGGCATTTACAGCCAAGGATAAGGGTAAAGCAAAGAGCTTTAAGCATGGGGGACAACAGTCTAGCAAGGCTGGTCATGGACAGCCCTCTTCTAGTGGTGAAAAGTCTGACAAAGGGGATGCAAACAAGCCCAAAAAGAAGGGCAAATGTCACTACTGCCATAAGCCTGGACACTACATCAGTGAATGTAGAAAAAGGATTGCAAAAGAGAAAAAGAAAGAAGCAGGCAATGCAGTAGCAGACTCTTCGGATGACAAAGCAAAGCAATCAGCTAATGTAATCCAGGAAGAGTACACTTTTTTGGTCACATGCACTAGTGACACACCAAGTGCTTCGAACACTGATATGTCTTGCATTGCATCTGACAGACAGAATGCATCATGGTATTTTGATAGTGGTGCTTCGAGCCACATCACTTCATGCAAAGATGTATTTCAGCACTTGGATTATGCTTCAAATGGCCGCACTGTATCATGTGCAGATCATACCACATATCCAGTAAAGGGAATTGGTAATGTCATACTTATTGCAGCCAATGGTGCCAATATATGTATGAAAAATGTATTGTATGTTCCAGGAATAAAGAAAAATCTGCTCTCCGTCTCAGCCATAAACGATCAAGGTTTAAAGGTTGAATTTGAAGATGGGAAGTGTTTGGTAAAAGACCCATCAAAGGGTTATGAAATAGTCACTTCTGGAACACGATACAAAGGCTTGTATAAGCTGGACAGCTATGACAAGCGCACTTATGATGCAAATACAGTGGCTGCCCACACTCCTGCTATGCATCATGCAGAGCTATGGCATGCTCGTTTTGGGCATGTAAATTTTCAGAGTTTGATGCTTTTGCAGAAGCATCATATGGTTGATAATATGCCGCCTCTTGAGTCTCCGCCAAGACATGTATGTGAGGGGTGTATTTTGGGAAAGATGCATCGGAAACCATTCCCCAAAGATGGAGCTGTTAGAGCTGAAAGTAAATTACAGCTCATACATAGTGATGTATGTGGTCCAATGAAGACACCATCCATAGGGGGGCATCTTTACTTCGTCGCATTCATTGATGACTACTCCAGGTTTGCTTGGGCTTACCCTTTGAAAGCAAAAGAAGATGTGTTTACATGCTTTCGACACTTTGTAGCAATGGCTGAAAATATGTGTGCATGTAAAGTCCAAACACTCCGCTCAGATAGAGGTGGAGAATACATGTCAAATGCATTCAAGGATTATATGCTTCAAAAGGGCATCAAACACCAATGTACTGTGCCTTATACACCGCAGCAGAATGGTGTAGCTGAGAGGAAAAATAGATCTCTCATGGAGATGGCAAGATGCATGGTGAAAGCACAAAAGTTGCCTCACAAATTCTGGATGGAAGCTATAATGTGTGCAACTCATGTGTTGAACAGGTGTCCAACAAAAGCTTTGAAAACCATAACACCATTTGAGGCTTGGTATAGCCGAAAGCCAACAGTGGATTATATGCGTACATTTGGGTGTTTGGCATATGCACATGTGCCAGAACAACTCCGAACAAAGCTTGATGACAAAGCAATTAAATGCATTTTTGTGGGCTACAGCAATGAAAGCAAAGGATACCGTCTTTATAATCCAACTACACGAAGGATTTTTGTGAGTAGAGATGTGGTATTTGCTGAAAATTCAGAACAGCCCATGGTCAGCTTGTATAAAAGCAATGATACAGGCATACAGGACATGTTTGATGGACTTTTACCCATTGCAATTAGGGGGGATTCAGATCAGCCAGCCCCTACACAAGAAAATCCACATGTAGAACATGTGGACCAGCCAGCCATTCAGCCCCCTTCTGTAGAAGAAGTGGAAGATCTTGTCAGGGAAGAGCAAACAGCCATAGACACAGCCAAGTCAGTGCCAAGATGGTTGCTGAAAACTTTGCAAGAAAGCAAACTTGCAGCTCCACTCACAGGTAGAACAAGGGCTAGTTCCAGCCATGCCTTGAATGTACATCGTGGGGAGTCTGCATTCGCAATGGGTGGTCTCTTTGATTCAGAAGAGCCTTCTTCTTATGAAGAAGCACATGAGAATGAGCATTGGTTGCAAGCTATGCAAGCT
Source organism: Cibotium barometz (assembly GCF_041138505.1). Classification (NCBI taxonomy): domain Eukaryota; kingdom Viridiplantae; phylum Streptophyta; class Polypodiopsida; order Cyatheales; family Cibotiaceae; genus Cibotium; species Cibotium barometz. Next base: position 43,333,096 of record NC_141090.1, read on the forward strand.
GAAATTTCTTCTATCATGAAGAATAATACATGGGATCTTGTGGAATTGCCTAAAGGCAAGCATGTAATTGGCACAAAGTGGGTGTACAAAGTCAAAAGAAAGTCTGATGGTACTATTGACAGGTACAAAGCAAGACTTGTGGCTAAAGGCTACTCCCAGAAAAAGGGAATAGATTATGAAGAGACTTTTGCTCCTACTTCGAGAATGACCACAATAAGATCAGTGATTGCATTGGCTGCCCATAAAAGATGGAAAGTGCATCAATTGGATATCAAAACTGCATTCTTAAATGGGGATTTACAGGAAGAAGTATATGTAAATCAGCCCATTGGTTTTGTAGTTCCTGGTGAGGAACATAAAGTATGCAGGTTGCACAAAGCATTGTATGGGTTAAAACAAGCTCCAAGAGCTTGGTATGATAAGATACATGCTCATCTAACCAGCCAAGGTTTTGAGAATAGTTCAGCTGAAAGCACATTGTATGTGAAGAAAACCGATGCCGATATTCTCATAGTCATCTTGTATGTAGATGACATGCTCATTACAGGTACAAGCAAAGCACAAATTTCAGATTTCAAAGCTGATTTGAAAGCTGAATTTGATATGTCAGATTTGGGGCCTTTACACTACTATCTCGGCATACAGTTTATGCATACAGATGATGGCATTGTTATGCAGCAAACTAAGTACATAAAAAGTTTGCTAAAAAGGTTTCACATGGATGAATGTAAGCCCATTTCTACTCCGGTAGAACCAGGTGTACGGCTTACTATGCATGATATTGGAGAGCCTTTTGAGGCTGGCCTTTATAGCCAGGCAGTGGGATGCCTCATTTACTTGTGTAACACGAGGCCAGACATATCTTTTGGGGTGTCTTTGTTGAGCAAATTCATGCACAGCCCAGGCACAAAGCATTGGCAAGCAGTCAAACGCATTTTTCGTTATCTTAAGGGTACCCTGGATCTTGGTTTGTTCTATCCCAGGGGGGACAGCTTGCAGCTTTATGCATACAGTGATTCAGATTGGGCTGGTGATTACGATACCAGGCAATCCACCAGTGGGAATTGTTTTTTTCTTGGCAGCTCATGCATATCTTGGTTGAGTAAAAAGCAACCCACTGTTGCTACATCTACTTGTGAGGCTGAGTACAGGGCAGTCTTTACAGCTACAGTAGATTGTGTATGGTTGAGGAGACTATTGGCTGATCTTCGTGAGTGTCAGCAGACACCCACCACCATTCTCACTGATAGCCAGAGTGCTATGGCTGTGGCACGAAATCCAGTATTTCATGCACGTACCAAGCACATAGAGATTCATTATCACTATGTCAGAGAGAGGCTACATGCAGGGGAGATCAGTTTATCTTATTGCCCTACACAGGATAATGTTGCAGATCTATTCACAAAGGCTTTATCTCGAGAAAAGTTTGAAGCTTTCCGCAAAGCTTTGGGCTTACTCTCATACAAGTGATCTGCTACCTTGTACAGGTTCACACTTCCACTACAGGGGGGATTTGTAGGCATATGCTCACTTATAGTAGTGCTATGTGTGAACAGGGCTTAACCAAGGGCACTTTTTCCCATGTGGTTTTTCCCCTTGGACATCAAGTGTGAAAGGACACTCAACATATAATATTTTGTACTTCTATATTATATGGATGTGGCACACATGCAAGAGTTGACTTGCATTTTGTGGATACCACACTTTTGGCTCTTTCTCTCTCTCTCTCTCATTTCTGTGTGTGAGCTTCTCTACCCTGCACCTAACCCTAATGTGCAGGTTTGTGTGTGTGAGTGTGTGAGTCCAACACCCAACACTCTGTAGCCACACCACCTCGCAAGCAGCCCGATACTCTGCCTCAGTGGAAGACAAGGCAATAGTTGGCTACCTCTTCCTACTCCAAGAAATCGCTCTTGAGCCAAGGGTAAAGCCATATCCTGAAGTAGATCTCCTCGTGTCTAGATCTCCTCCCCAATCAGAGTCACTCCAACCTTGGAGACTGACTCAGTTCTTAGTTACTCCTCTAGTGTTATAATAGAGTCCAAGATCCTTCATACCCTATAGATACCGCAAGATATGCAATCCTGCGTCCGAATGAGTCTTCAAAAGTGTCTACATAAATGAGCTTATCAGTCCCACTGGAAAACTCAAGTCCAATCTAGTGTTCAGCAACTAAATCAATGAACCGACATATAAAGAGGCATCAACCTGCTCACAAGGATCATGTACAGTAAGTTTGGTGTTCGGGTCCATCGGAGATGAAATAGGCCAGTGTTCAGCAACTAAATCAATGAACCGACATATAAAGAGGCATCAACCTGCTCACAAGGATCATGTACAGTAAGTTTGGTGTTCGGGTCCATCGGAGATGAAATAGGCCCACAGTTCTCCATCCCAAAGGCCTCCAGCAACTCATGAACATACCGCTATTGAGAAACAAAGAACCCCCTCTGGTTCTGCCAAATCTCCAATCCCAAAAAGAAATAAAGCCAGCCTAAGAGTGGATCGCCCGTAGCTCGTTGAAGCTCCCGCCTCCACCCTGCATTGTGCGCCCGCCTGCACGCCCCCCCTCTCTCTGTCGCCTGTTCACCTCCCACCTCTCCGCCTGTTCGCCTCTTCACCCCCCGCCTGCCTTCGCTCCCCTCTGCTCGCTGATGCGCCCCCCCCTCCTGCCTCGCTGCTGCGCCTCCCCCTTCATCGCCATTCGTCCCCCGCTTCTTCGTATATTCGCCCCCAACCCCCCCTTCGCCTGTTAGCCCCCCCCTCCCCTTTGTCGCCTGTTCGCCCCCTTCCTTTCCGCCTGTTCGCGCCCGCCCCCCCCCTTCAGCAGCGCCCCGCCTCCCCTCCCTTTCGCTTTGTTGCCGCCCCCCCCCCCCCCCCCCCCCCCCCCCAGGGCTTCTCCTTCGTTTTCCCCCTCTCCCTCCTCTTTCGTGTTGTTCACCCCCAGGGGGTTTTGTTTTTCTTCATTTTCATCCGGTCTTCCGCCTCTTTGGGTGCAGCCCGATTCTTGCAGGTTTTCCGCATTCGCCTCGCCTTCGCCTGAGCTTCAGACTCTGATGGAGACTCCTCCCGCCTCGCCTCAGAGGGACTCACCCGCAGCCCCCTCGCCCGCCCCCGAGGTCATCCCCATCAGGCTTTCTCTTTCGCCGGAAGAGGAAGCGAGCCTCACTGCAGAGGTGGAACGCCTCCAGGCTCATTCCACCATCCGCCGTATAGTCGGCACTCGCCCCAGCAGAGGGGAGATCAGGGATCTTCTTCAGGCTCGCCTTCTTGCAGATGTGGGCAAGATCCTGGATGTACAGCTCCTGGGCCGGGGCCATTATCAGATCGAGTTCGAGGCCGCCCAGAGCGTTGCCAAGGTCCTTGCCATGAGTCCTCTGGACATCAGGGGTGCTCGGGCTTTCTTCAGACCTTGGCAGCATGGATTTGACCCAGCAGCGGCGGAGCAGGGAGAGCGCCTCTTCCATATTACAGTTTGTTTCCCTGATCTCCGCCGGGAGTATCTTCCGCTCCTCCCCAGGCTCGGAGCATCGGTGGGCTCGGTACTAGAGACGGGCCCCTCAGCAGCTTCAATGGTGGCCAGAGCAGCGGGGCTACCTTCGGTCAGAGTGTTGGTGTCTGACATCTCCTCCCTTCCTAAGGTCATTCAGCTACCTAGGATAGGGGGGGGTGGATAGCTCAGAGAGTGGAGTTCTCGGGGCTCCCGAACCAGTGCTTCATTTGCAGGCAGGTCGGTCATCTGGCCAAGGCCTGCCCTCGCAGGAGACCTCGACCCTCACCACAGCAGCAGGCTACTGATGGCCCGCCCACAGATTCGGCTCGGCAGGCTACCTCAGGGACACCTGCTCAGGCCACAGAGACCTCGGAGTGGCAGCCTGTGGAGTTCTCGGGGCTCCCGAACCAGTGCTTCATTTGCAGGCAGGTCGGTCATCTGGCCAAGGCCTGCCCTCGCAGGAGACCTCGACCCTCACCACAGCAGCAGGCTACTGATGGCCCGCCCACAGATTCGGCTCGGCAGGCTGCCTCAGGGACACCTGCTCAGGCCACAGAGACCTCGGAGTGGCAGCCTGGACAGGGGCGCCGCCGAGGGAGACAGCCACAGCAGCACGCACAGAGACCGCTGCAGCAGCAGCCACAGTCTCAGCCTCACTGGGTTCCCGTGAGGAACAGCTTTGCTCCCCTTCAGGAGGAGACCCCTGCAGCGACCGAGGACCAGGAGATGCCAGCTCCCCCTTCTTCACCCCCTCCACCCCCGTCCCCTCCCACCGCCTCGTCTCCACCTTCGCCTCCTCCCGCCCCCGCTCCGGTTTCGGCAGCGGCTCCCTCTCCACCTCCCTCGCCTCCCCCTCCTCCCCCTCCGCCCGCCTCACCTTCCCGGGAGACCCTGGCAGTTCCCTGGCGCTCACCTGCAGTCCGGAGAGCGCTGAGCACTGACCTCGCTCGAGCATCACAGAGGAGACCTATGCCGATTAGGGCCTCACGGATTTCATCTATCCGCAGTCGGCTGAGTCGCCTTGGCATTAGACAGCGCTCGGAGGCCTTTGATTATACCTTTACACGGCTTTTTGGAGCAGAGGGTCCCCATGAGCCAGCACCCATTCGAGTTCATGTAGTGATACCTCCGGCCCGCGGGGAGGAGGCACTAGACTCAGCGGTGGCCTTCTCGTTCCCTCTATGTGGACCTTGTGATCGGGAGTGGACTCTAGAGCTCGCTCTCAGCACTTTGAAGACTCAAGCAGTTGAGTTTTCTCACCACATGAGCGATCTGGAGGTGACTGATGTGATAGGCCGACTTTGGGAGTTGGCTCATTTTTTCTTGGATCCCGGGAGTGTGGATACCTCAGGGATTCGGCATTTGGTCGTGCGCATAGTGGCAGACTTGGCGCGCGACCCTGGATATGTGAGTATACACGAGGTTTCTCTGTCAGAGCAGGAGGCAGTCGCCATGGGCCACAGCCACTGGCGCTTGATCCGGGATTCTTGCAGTACACCGGGTGGGCAGATTCGCAGCCGTTCGGATGGGGACTACTCTCCATCCAATCCGCTTGCGAAGGCCCGCCGTACGGCTGAGACAGCATCCACCTCAGCAGGGCATCCATGAGGATCATCTCATGGAATGTACAGGGCCTTGGCGGAGCACACTTTATACGCTATCGAGGTTGCTTGAGGCAGGAGCTTCAGAGATGCCTGGTTGGTGGCAGCATTGACATTTTGATGATGCAGGAGCACCACTTGGGTGAGAGCAGGATCCGAAGATATGGTTCGGTGATGCCTGGTAGAGGGGACACTTTTTGGTCTGCAGGGTTTGGTCCTTTGGGTGGACAGGGAGGAGTATGCATGGTTATTGCAGATGTATGGCGGCAGGCCATTGTGGATCGAGGGATCATTGTGCCTGGTAGAGCACAGTATGTCATTCTGAGGATGCATGATGAGCTATTGGGTGTGCTCAACATCTATGCGCCCAATCATGCTAGTGCCAGAGCAGAGTTTTGGACTCAGGTTACAGATGCATTGCCAGAGGCCGCACATTGGTGTGTTGGGGGAGACTTCAACATGCTTGAGGACCCGGCAGATAGGGTGGGAGGCAGTCATGTTACAGTGCACGGCACGGAGCTTGCAGCTTGGGACCGGTTTTGCATGTCACTGAGGATCACTGATGCATGGCAGCATGGGGCTTTCTCCCGGTCTCAGGACAGTCTTAGTTTCTCTCGGTCGGATCGCCGGCAGGGAGGGACTAATCTATCACGGATTGATCGCTTTTATGTGGGCGATTGGTTAGGGGAGCGAGGGGGCTCCGTCGGCATTCTTGCTGGCACCTCATTTTCAGATCATGCGCCAGTTATATTGACATTGGAGGAGGGGACACGGGAGCCCAGCTTGCAGTTGAGGATCCCAGAGAGGGTACTTGCAGATCCCAGTCTCGCTGAGGACATTGAGAGGATCTGGCATGATAGTCAGTGCTCTGACCAGGATGCAACGGGCCAGTGTGCCCAGGGACTCATTGATCTTAGCTCTTTTCTACACGCTGCAGCTTTGACACGACTGGGAGAGATTCGCGAGCGGGAGCAACGGCTGAGACGCAGCCTTGCTTCGCTACAGCGCCTTCAGGAGCAGCAGCCTGCATGTGAGTGGGTGGCGTCCCAGCTGAGCCAGGCACGCCAGGAGGTTAGAGAGGTAGAGGAGCAGAGACATGAGTTTTACTATCGTCGTCAGGCCTCTCAGTGGACGCAGCTTGGTGATAGAGTGACTGGGGAGTTTTTTGAGATCACTGGACCCCGTCATGCGCGAGCAGGAGTTCGCCAGCTTGGTAGACCGGATGGATCGATAGCTACTGAGCTCGGGGAGATCAGAGCCATTGCCACTGCTTTTTATAGTGACCTGCTTTCAGCGGAGCCAGCCACTGAGGATCGAGATGTGTGCAGACAGACTGTGTGGGCCCATGTGCAGAGGAGGGTCACAGACCATATGCGCACAGTTCTAGGTGCGCCTCTGTCAGAGATTGAGCTTGCCGAGGCCTTGAGGGTCCTGCCGCGACATAGTTGCCCAGGGGAGGACGGACTGACGCCGGCCTTTTTTATGCGCTATTGGGACCTTTTGGGGCCAGGCCTCCGCAGGGGCTTTCAGCATGTTTTGGACACTGGGGTGATGCCGCAGAGCTTTTCAGAGGGCTTGATCTATCTTATCCCCAAGGGGGAGGGAGTATCGGATGACATTCGGCATTGGAGGCCTATTACGATCCTCAATACTGTCTACAAGGTCTTAGCAAAGGCCTTGAGTTTGAGGATCCAGCCCTTCCTGGGGGAGTTGATTCATGCTACTCAGACAGGATTTGTCAAGGAGCGCAGTATCCTTGACAACATCTTTACTTTCTGGGAGGCGACGGCCCGAGCTAGGTTTCTTGGCGAGGACTTGGTCGTGATGCTTCTCGATTTTGAGAAGGCATACGATAGAGTTGATTGGGGATTCTTAGAGGGCACTATGCTGCGCCTGGGCTTTGAGCCAGGATGGATCAGAGGGGTGGCAGCTTTGTATTCCACAGCTCGCAGCCAGGTGCTGATTGCAGGAGGTCGGGGGCCGAGTTTTGAGCTGACCAGATCAGTCCGTCAGGGGTGTCCTCTCGCCCCTTTCCTTTTTCTCTTCTTTGCGGAGGCTATGAGTATGTATTTGACGGCAGAGGAGGTTGGTTTGAGAGGACTTCAGCTCCCAGTCCGGGGGGAGGATTTGCTTGATGCTGAGTTTGCAGACGACACGGGCTTATTTTTGCATGGCCAAGAGGCCAATCTTATTCGGGCAGAGCAGTCGCTCCAGGTTTTTAGTGCAGCTTCGGGAGCATTGATCAATTGGCGCAAGACAGTGGCCTTTTGGATCAGTAGTGCTCCCACTCCGGCATGGAGCCCGGACCTCGGTTTTAGATGGATTCCTCCAGGCACAGCAATGCGGTATTTGGGATGCCAGATTGGCCTCGATTTGTCACCTGAGCAGCAGATTGCCCCGCTTCTTCTGAGCATTCGGAAGAAGCTATTGTATTGGAGTACAGCTCGACTATCCTTGGCTGGGAGGGTGGTGGTGGCAAATCAGGTGCTGTTAGCGACTATGTGGTACATTACGTCTTGCTAGATTTTCTCGAGCTCTTGCATCAGCCAGGTACAGAGGCTGATCAGGAACTTTCTGTGATCTGGGCGGGACGGTCAGCCAGCTCGGGCAAAGGTTGCATGGGCAGTTATTACACTTCCGCTGGCTCAGGGCGGTTTGGGCATTATAGATCCAGTCGATCAGAGTAGAGCCTTATTGGGGAAGCTTATTGTTCGGGGGTTGCTTCCGGGCGCTGAGCCTTGGAAAGAGCTCCTCTTGCAGCGACTGCAGGCCCGAGCGCCTCCTGCAGGGGGTACTTGGGCACCAAAGATTCGCTGGATCTTCATAGAGATGAGGAGGACAGGCCTCAGTAGAGGATGGGAGGACAGATTTGCTTTGAGTATCCTGAGAGCTTGGGAGCTGCTGAGACCGGGGCTCTCTCAGCGGCCTCCTTCTTGTGTTGAGGAGCGGGCCAGGCAGCCGCTCATCTGGAGCCCAGCGGTTCGTACAGAGCAGGGTCATATGCTGGGTTCTCGGCCTCGTCTAGCCTGGGGACCTTTAGCGGCAGGCCCAGCTCGTAGTTTTGGAGACTGGCAGGCTTTCTGCAGTCTACCAGAGGATACCCAGGTGGAGAGGCTGAGTCACTTCAGAGGGGGGTTGATTATGAGGGATGATATTCAGGAGGCACTTACAGAGGAGTGGTTCACACCTCTCGAGCCAGTGGCCCCACGGTGGATGGGAGCCTTTACACAGTTGGAGATCCTGATTGCTGTCAGAGCTAGCACTGAGGATGGCAGATGCCTCTATTATGAGATTCAGGATGAGGGCAGACTCCAGAGAGTGGAGGTGGAGTCGCCTTTGGTTGCAGAGTGCACGTTTCAGAGGATTCGGGTAGTGGCTGCCGCTTCTCGGAAGTGGCATATTGACCCCGACCCTGCTGATGTGCTCCCGGATTGGCGCATATGGGCATATGCAGCGCGCCCCTTGGCCCGGCTACAGTGGGACCCCGGGGAGTACGAGTGGCATGATCCTTATGCATCCCTTGAGGCCACAGAGATCACCTTTTTCCAGTATACTGTTCGGCTGGGACGGCATATTTTGACGGCGAGGAGGACGGTTTCTCCAGCGGCAGCGGGGCATTGGCGATTGCAGGGACTATCACAGGAGTTCCTGGAGGATTTCTGGGCTCGGCTCTGGGCTAGTCGACAGGCCCGCAGGATCTCGGCTTTTCAGTGGCTGGTCGCCCACAGGGGCTCAGCAGTTGGCACTTGGCTTGTTTACAGCGGTCTTCCGGCGGCCTGCGTCCGATGCGGCCACCCTATGGAGACACAGAGACATTGCCTTTGGGACTGCCCTCAGGCACAGCAGATTTGGCTGCGGATGCTGCGTATTCTGGCCCCCCTCTCTCCAGAGGGTATGTTTACGTGGGGTGCCGCTGCTTGGTCGACTTCGTCAGGGCCTGCTATGGGCTATGAGATGGAGCAGGGCAGTCAGGCCATCAGATTTATTAGGGGCCAGCCTCGCCTGGTTCCGGCACCGGATTTCTCGTCCGCCAGCTGGACACAGGAGAGGGATTTACGATGGGAGCTCCTCAGCAGCCTCACCATCTGGTTCACCTGGAGGGCCCGGTGCTTTACGGCCTTTGAGGGGAGATTAGAGCCACCAGCAGAGACTGTTCGGGGGATTTGACAGGAGTTGATCCACACCCTGCGAGGACAGTACGACCGCATCCGGATGAGGCGATCTTACGGCGCCAGGCCTTCCACACCACTTGGCGCTGCGGCCCGTTCTACACCCTACACACGGGATCCCCCCGTTGGCACTACAGGCCACCTGTTTGGCTCTTCCCCCCCCCTATTGTATGATTTAGCCGCTCAGTTCTTTAGACTGATGCTTGTATTTTGCAACACCTAGGGAGAGTCTCCCGGGCTGCCATGATGTATTCACTGTTCTTCTCTCTCTTAGGAGCAAGAGAGATCTTTTGTAGCCCTACGGGCGTTTTTTACATAACTAATGAAAGGATCTTTTCTCGGAAAAAAATAAAAAATAAAGCCAGCCTAAATCTGTCATCTCAAACTCCTATCACAAGGCAGCCTTCGTCACAACTATGTGCTCCACATGACCGCCAATGAGAATAAGATCATCCACATAGAGGATAATCAATGTAACCATACCAAGTTCCCGAAAGAGATACAAGTTCAACTCTGCAACTGATCTCTGGAAACCCTTTCTCAAAAAGAAAGAATCAATCTTCTAGTTCCAAACCCTGGGAGCCTGTTTAAGACCATACAAGGCCTTCCGTAGCCTGTAAACCATACCTTTTGTGTAACATGCAACCGAAGTATTCGTAATTGAGAATCCTGTCACACAAATGCTCGCACCGTCTTCTGTATCCTAAGTTTCGCGAGTTTAGCAATCCGCTTTAAGACTTCAAACATTAAGAGATTTGAGAGAGAGAGAGAGAGAGAGAGAGAGAGAGATGGGAATTGTACATCGTATGGAGTCCCGAATTACCCACTGAAGGGCCCCCTATCCAGTTACCGGAATAGTATTTGCTTTATTACTTTGAAGAGACTGACGGTGGACTGACGATAAGCCAAACGCAAGATCTAGGAAGACCAAGAGTTGAGCTGAACTGTACACGGTTGTAGAAGCACCAATGATGTCCAAACTTGAGCCTATGCACTCTTCCCAATGGAATGAGGGAAGGCTGCAAATCTGAGGCTGAGATAGGGGCTGTTTGGGATTGTTCTAGGCTATGTATGAATGCTGTAAATGAATATGAATGCTGAGTTTTACCTTTCACCAATTGGCTGTAGCAAAACGATGAAGAGATGAATGCTGAAAACTGGTTGAATGCAGAAAACGCAAGGTTTACTAAGGGCTGAATGCTGTAGACTGCTGCGTTTTGCTGATGGGAGGACTGGATGCACATGCGTTGATGCTCCTATGGCTGTAGGATGAAACGCTTCTCCAAAACGTTGGATGCTGAGGTGAACTATAGGCTGAAGACTGAAACGCTGAAGCGCTTGATGCTGATTGCTTAGATGATATGAATGAATGAGCAACGCAAGCCTATTTATACTATACTGAGGGCTGGTCGGTTGGCACTAAATGCTAGCCGACTGAATATTAAATGCTACACGACTGCATATGATGAATAAATGGTGTTAAATGCTAGAAATTGTGAAAAAAATGCCAGATAAATACTAATAAATATTCTAAGGCTACCAGATGCTATTTCAAGGCTTCTGCACTTATCTATAAGACTATATGCAATGGATGAATGATATGCAATATGCAGAGTGCTTTCTACTGCAAACCCTAAGGTTTCTACTGACTCTATATGCATGAATGCATCTCTTAAAGTGGGTTAAGGGACTTGACTGACTTGCTATGGCTGAGGAATGACCTACATAGCTCGTGCCTGACTTATCCTGGATTGAGGATTACAATGGGGTCACGACATATGACAAATATCATCCTAAAAGGTGCTAATACTGTATAATGTTGCACTGATGACGATGAGCCAACTTGTCGCCATGCACTACAGTGCAGAGTGCATGTGACATTTTGATCCCGAAGCCTCAAAGCCTGGAGATTGCTCAACATACACCTCCTCCTGCAAGTCACCATTCAGGAACGCAAATTTAACATCCATCTGATATACCGGCCACTACTAAGAAGAGGTAAGGGCAAGAACAGTCCGAATCGTGGTCATTCTAGCTGTCGGTGTGCAAAAGTGTCCTCATAGTCGATGCCTAGCCGCTATGCATAGCGCTTAGCCACAAGTCTAGCCTTGTGCTTATCCACGAACCCATCAAACATATACTGGGTCTTGTAGACCCACTTGACACCAATCAAGGTTGCATCCAAACGCAGTTTGGATAGGATCCAAACGTTTACAACGATTGAAAAAAATATATTTTAAAACTCTGGAGTCGTGACTCGTCTTGACATTTCTCCATTTTCTTGATTGCTTTTTATGCATATACCAATATTTATGCATATACCATAGATGCCTCGTGCACCGAGTTCCGTATGGGCAAGGCACACCCAACACCCCAGGTGTCGGTCGCTCCAACAATGCGTGTGGAAGTGCAAATATTATGGAGGAATATTTACTAGCACATCCACTCGTGTTATTTATCATGTTGGCCAAGGTACAGGAGGCGGCATTGGACCATGTGCAAATGCACCACAAGAGGCGGTTGATGAGATTCAACGGAGAGAACCCACGGATCTTCATCGGATCACAGCTTGGTAGGGATAGTAGAGTCATCATTGAGGATGAGCAGCTAGATACACCTGCGCATATGGGCCCATCAGTTGTTGGGGGGCCAGTATGTTCATATGTGGATAGACAGATGTCACAGTCAGGCTCAGCGGAAGGGCCATCCACAGGTTCAGGTTCAAGTGCAGGTCCTAGCCGAAAGAGGGCTAGAGTAGATGATGGACAGTCTCCTGTGGAGAATATTGCAGCAGGTGGTAGTGCAGGACAACACCATCAGACCACTCTACGTGGTACATTGAACCAATCCTCATGGGTGAAGGAGAGGCAGCGGAAGGCAGAGATAGAGATAGAGCGCACTCTCATTGAGTGCAATATCTCTTTCAATGTCCTTTGCACAGATCAGTGGAAGAGAATGATTAAAGCCGTCTCTGATGTAGATCCATGTGAGAACTGGACTGGATTAGACTACCAGAAGATGCGGACAACCATGCTAGAGGATGAGAAACAGCGCATAGAGAATGCACTAGAGCCAATAAGATAATCTTGGAAGAAGCATGGTTTTAGTATCATTTCAGATGGATGGAGTGATGTGCGGAGAAGACATATGTTATTATTAAATAATAAACTTCATGTGTAACCTCATGAGTATTGACTCTTGATTCGTGTTATGTGCCATGTCACATGTGGCAGGGGGATCCCTTTATCTTCGATAGGCTCCTCGCTCATACTATTGTTGCAGAGGCTCAGCTTTGGGAGGACCGGTTGCGAGACGAGCAGGAGGAGATATACCGAGAGCTCCACAGAGAGCTTGAGAGCATAGATCGGAGGGTTACACGTGCTCGATCACGAGCTATGAGTATTCTAGATGCTGATGCTCATGGAGCTTCTACTAGCAGTCTAGGTGGTCGGTGCCGTCGTGGTGGGCAGGTCGAGGACGAGGCTGTGCTCAGATAGCTTAGCAGCACGAGTCTCTTGCACATGATGATGATGATGATGATCCCTTAGATGAGGGGCCCATAGATACGAGTGACACCATTCCTGCAGTGCCGGTGGTCAGAGAGCCTGACTATGACTCGGATGGCAACATGTTGACGGATGGAGATGTTTCTTCAGAGTCCTCATTTGGTTTAGATGAGTAGCTAGATGCTACTATAGTTTATAGTTACTAGTTTTTTTTTTTGGTGACTAGCCTCTAGGAATCATCATTCATGTATCATTGTATGACATATGTCTACAATCTTATGATTTCAGATTTATCATTTATTCATGTCACATGATCCATCTCACTTTCATTTATGTTCATTGTTTAATTATTTTATTTGATTATTGATATTTGCATTTGCATTTGTCACTTGTGACTTGTAAGTTACTAAGTTGTAAGTTGTGCAAATTTGAAATTAAAGGTTGTATAGTATTAGTAAGTGCTTTAATGTTCATTGATGAATCTTCAAACTTCATATTTCAAAAGTTTATAAGTATATATATTGGGGGGCAACGTTCACTACGTCGTACTGTACGTATCGTTCACTACGTTTGGAGCCACCTTGACACCAATGATTGATCGTTTTGACGGCCGCGGAACCAACTCCCAAGTTCCATTCTTCTCTACGGCTTCAAGTTCCACTTGCATGGCTTTCCTCCAAATCTCCTGGGAAAGAGCTTCCTTAACTGAAGTAGGCTCTTTGTCCCGAATGCATGGTTTACCTGTAAAAGCTCCTCTGACTAACTTTTATCACGAACTCTGTGCAATCTTCGAGGTCTATCCTCCGTGGTCCACCAGGAAGGATACTCCGTCACACTTGACTCCCAAATGGTATCCAACAACACCCGAACAGAACACGGAGCCTCCTGCTACTGCTGTGGCAAATCTCCAACCTCAGGATCAACCTCTTCTACTAACTGAGGCTGGCTAGCTGTTACAATAGCCTAGGACTCATCCTCATACTCATCTCGCTCTCCAAGAAGCGGTGGCTCCTCAACAATGGAAGCTGGAACATGCTCATCAAAGACAACATCTTTGCTAACAACCACCTCATTCCGCTCTAGGTCATATAACCTATAGCCTTTGGAAAGAGACTTATATTCCACAAAACAAGCTTTTGGGACTTGGAGTCAAGCTTCCCCCTCTACTTCTTTGAAATGTGAACATAGGCATCACTCCCAAAAACACAGAAATGAGACACATATGGTTTCTTGCCAAAATAAGCCTCAAATGGTGTCACCTTAGGAACTGCAATCATTAGAGATCGGTTGAGAATATAGACACTCGTAGCCACATTCTCTTCCCAAAGTGGACGAGGAAGGTCGCGATGCTCCAACATCATCCTTGCAATCTCCACCACAGTCCTGTTCTTTCACTCAACCACTCCATTCTCTGAAGGAGACCTGTATTAGCTAGCTCCCTCTTGATGCCATTCTCTGCACAAAACCACACAAAAGCATTAGAAGAGAACTCCCCTCCTTTGTCAGCCCCAACAGTCTTCACCTGCAATGCATACTCCTTTTCCACCAAAGCATACCAGTCCTTGAACCTAGCAACGGCTTGGTCCTTCTATGACAGAAAGTACACCCAAGTGAACCTACTATAATCATCCAAGATCAGCATAAAATACAAGGATCCTCCCAAAGATGGGATCTGCATGGGACCCACATAAGTCAGTGTGAACCAACTCTAGAGGTTTCGAGACCCGCCTCGTAGCCTGCTTCGGAAAAGACTCCCTATGCTGCTTCCTACGAATGCAAGAACTGCTATGTCCCTACTTGCTGCCAACACTCGCAAGCCATCCACCATCTAGTCCCGGAAAGCCCGCCGCAACACGTCCACATTCAAGTGGCCAAAACGAAAATGCCACAAATCACCAAGCTCAGCACCTGTAACAGAAGAGAGTGCTCAGAATCTGTAAATCCCTTTCTCCACTCCACCTTCCCAAACAACCTGGACTGTTGTTTTGTCTTGGAGAGCAACTGAATGCTCATCAAACTCCACCCGCATGCCAATCTTGAAAACTTCATGCACAAAGGTTTGCCTGACAAAAGATGAAAGCCAAGAGATGAGACATTAAGAACCCGGGAGGAATGCTTCCTCCCTCTACCATCGAGAACGATCTCCAACCTCGCCTCACTGTGAATCGGGATAGTGGACTTGTCACCAATAAAGATGTGACCTGTTTGCCTCCTAAGATCCTGTAACAACTCTCAAGGAGTCATGAATCCACTCCCGAGTATCCCCAATGGTGAGACCAACCACCTCCCTGCTCAAAGAAGATGAAGTTCCGATGTCCATAATCTCCAAGTGCACAAAAGCTAGAATCTTCGTGGCTGCAGCTGAGGAATCAACACCTTTCCCCGTGCTCCGCTGAGGACATTTCTTGTAGTAGTGACCCTTCTGGCCACAATGGTTACAGGTCTGCTCAGCCTTCAAGGCATCACGATCTGAGTCGAGCTTCTTCTCAAAAGACTTTGTTGTGAAGACTTCTCTTTGCCCTTGTTGTTGTTGTTGTTGCCGCCTTTTGACCGCTGGCCAATCAAAGCCTCAGAACCTCCGCCCTGTGGAGGGTTCAGAAACCGCTCCTCCTGGTCCAAAATCATCGGCACAAGCTTCTCCCAATAATGATGTTGAGCCTCCCACTAGTGATCAAAGAAGAATAGAGAGCTCAGTACTGAGGGGATAGAGGAGACAACAAGGTAGCAAGGTGATGGCCATGTCCTTTGATGATATCTCCTTCCCAACATGAAGAACTTCCTGCTGAACAGCTTGGAGTTTGTTGATGTGCTCTCGAATCGTCAAAGACTTTGAAGAATTCATCACTCACATCTACACTTCCAAGGAAATTCTCTTCACGAGCGATACTCCATTGTACAAAGAGGCCAAGTGCTGCCAAATCCCTCAAGCCAACATCATGTATTTGATATGATAGATCACTTGGGGTGTGCAATCGAGGAAGATGGAACAACGCACACAGTGTCACCATTTGGCCGCCCATTTGGTCCATCTCCATTTCTGGTGCCACTTCTATGGGACTGTCCCTACATACTGCGGCCAAATTTGTGCCATGTTCACATGAAGCCACGCCAATGTCTCATGTGAAAGGGCCAATTACTTTGAGTCACGACGCTATGTTTTTCTCTGGACATTATGCAAGTGTGCACGGGGACATGGTGGACAGTGTGAATGGCATCAATTTGGAGCTGAAAAGGAAACCCATGTGTGGACAACCCCAAGTGTGAAGGGGAATTTAAAACGTTTTATAACCTTTGGTGGCCCAAAAGCTAATTTGAGAGGCTACCCTACTTTTGGAGAACACGCCTCTCTCTCTCTCTCTTGCTTTTTGCGAGAAAAGAAGGGACTGGCGGGCTGCTTTAGGCGCCTCTGTATTGGTGAAAAGGCGGAGGGTTGAAGAGCAAGAACAGTCGGGCTGGAGCTGCGGCACATGCTCTCTCCCTCTCTCTCTCTCTCTCCAGTGACTGTTGGCTGCATGCTGAGGGCTGATACAGGTTTTTGGAAGACTGGCGGGCAGTTTTGCAGGGGCGCATAGGGGCTGAACAGCAGAAAGAAGCAGATGGCTGGATGCGCCTTTCTACTGGTGGAAAAACAGTGGGACTGCACATGCACCTTGGCTTTCTCTCTCTCTTGTATGCTTTTTGGAAGGTACTGCTGGTGGGCTGCGCTACAGAGAATACAGGCGCAGCTGAATATATTCTTACGCCTGCTTTTTGGGGAAAAAAGGTTAGTTGGCTGCTGTACTACAGAACTGAGACACACGCGCTGAACCTTTCTCTCCCTTTAGCTTTTGGAGGGCTGGCTGGTTGCTGTGCTGCAGTGTATACGCCTACTGAATTTCCCTCTCTCCTTGGCTTTTGGCAAGTGGTTGTCTGTCGGGCTGATCTGTTGTTCATACATAGAGTGCTGGACATAGAAGCGTGGACTGAAAGAGGGAGTGAAGGGCTGGACAACAGGTTCACCCACAGGTGTGCTCTCTCTCTCGGCTGCAAGACAAGAGGGCAGGACTGTTTATGGGCTGTTTTGCTTGGCTGCAAGTACACTGTGTGCATGGGTTATTGGCTGCAAGTACAAGGTAACCTGGTTATGTTTCTTGGCATGGGAGCAACGCAAGCTCTCATGGGTGCATACCCATGGAGCAGATTGCTTTCTTCCTGCTTGAAAGGAACAGAGGGACCTGCAGTTTTGGGCATACCTATGTAACACAGTTGTGGGGCAGAAATACAGCCAGACATATTCAGTAGGAGCTCTCTCTTTTGTTTGTGTGTTGTGTTGGCACGACATTTGAGTATGTGCCGAGAATGTTTCCAATTGGAAACAGGACATGGGTTTCATGCTAGGCCAGACCACATGTTTCATGGGAAAACAGGTCACCCGATGCTTGTTGAAACACATCTTTGTTTCATGTGGAAACATGTATTTGGGTTTCTCCAGGACATAGGTCACATGCAGGCAGCAGTTACAGGAGTGGACACATGTTTGGTACAACCTTGCTACTGATTGGACAAGGGACAGGGAATCCATGATTGAGATGGATAGTATCCTTGGAAGGCAGAGAGGGAGTGTACAGGTGTGTCTACTGTATGGTATGCTGTGATGTGATTCAAGTTCTCTTTTGAGAGACAGTTTGGGAGTCTTTGTTGTGATGCAGAAGCACTGGATGTGTCAGGGTATGATGCTGTTCACAGGGTGAGAGGCTATGGATGGTTGTGGCAGCCTTGATCATGGGAGAAAGCTTCTGTATGCATATGCAGACTCAATGTGAGAGAGTCTTTTGATGTGAACAATGGCTGGACTTGTTTGTGGATGCCGAGTGGATATGAAGCCATGATGCAGGGTCTTTGCAGGCAGAGTTCTATTGTGACGGCTGAGTTTCCAACCTTATTGTAATCAAAGCTCTCTTATAATCAATTAAAGAAATACCACAAGGTGCGCCACTGCGTTTTGGGACCAATCGGTGTCCGTGTGTACTGTTTGCAGGAGCACTCTAGCTCCCCCTGTTTGTTTTCCTTTTCTTGGTCCTCAAACGTGTTGAAGTGTTTTGTGTGCGAGTGTCTGTTTCACACCGCCCTTTGGTTTCGTCCGAAGACAGAGGCCGGTTTACACATTGTCTCACACGGACGAGCGCCAGCTTCGTGCCACCTATGTGTGACCAGGATCGTGTCATATGGATGGTAGCCTGTATCATGCCACCCGTGTATGGCCAAGACGGTAGCTTGTCCATGGGACTGTCACTCCATGGAAGAACCCGTGCTTATCACATCTTGCCTATAGGACTGTCACTCCATAGGAAGGCTAGGATTTTCACATTCTTTCACGCCAGATTCGTGCCCAACTAGAATGTATTGTACAAGTTTCATGAAAGGGAGATTTTGTCCATTACATGTGCACGTGCATCCATCTTTGTATGTTGGATTTGTTTTCGCGTGACTTATTTTCATGTGACTGCCTGCTATGTCGTGCCAGTACACTGGACGGGGAAGCCCCCAGTGTACCGTGGCGTGCCTATCTGCTGACGCTTTGGTGTGGCATGTGAACAGGTGGTAAGTATCTTTTTTAAACCCATTTCTAATGTTATACTTATAACTTAGGCTAACCCTTGTATTTATAAGGTTATGTGTTCACATTCATTAAACCATTGGCAATAGGCAATAATAAGTGGGTGGACAATATTTATTAAAGTGAATGAGGCCCAAATTATAGATGTGCCCACGTATGTTCCACCTACCACCTCTATCTCATGCAAATCGAATTAGAAACTTACATGGGAAAGAGAAGCGAAGGATTCTGGAATTAATTGTGGAGTTCTCTCTCTGGTGACCACCGTATGGAAGTCGACCAGTCCATATGCTCATATAGGAGGAATCGATTAGCTACAGTGAGCCCTTTGAACAACCGACCAGCATATCTGAATTTTCAAAGAGTTGGACCAGCCCTTGTTCACAAAGAAGAAGTGAATTTGCTTCTAAGCCAGGTACTATTATTTATGTTATGTTGAGCAAAGTTTTATGCTTATCTTTCTATGCCAGATATGTGCTATCTCTTCCTCTTTGGGATTCTTGGAGATTCTATTTCCCTGCGCTTGCCCTAACCATGCTCTCAAGTTTTGAGAGAAAGTGAAGGTCAGTGGGCCTGGGAATCCCGAAGCAAAGTTTTCATTGGAGTACCAGGTTTGTTTCCCTCCGTGGTGAATCACCCTGCCAGGTATTAGTAGGGATGTGCCTGTTGGTACACGGTCCCGGAAGACCAGTGTGTGTGGGTACCTAGCCTGTGAAGGTGGGAGACTACATGTGACACGGTCTTCATCAACAAATTGTTTCTTCACCAGCAACATCTATTGCATGTTGATTGTATTCACTCTGGCTCATAAGCCCGTGAAACTTGTATCATCAAATACTCCAAGAAATACAACGTGTATTGAGGGGGGAGGGGAGGGGGGTCGGCCCTTTCCCGCCCCAATGGTGGTGTCAAGTTGTGTATTGTCATGCCAAGGCAATCCTTTGGAAGTGCCAAATTCAAGGGGTCAATCAAGTGCCTCGAGAGATTCTGATGCATTGCAGGGAAGGCACAAGCCCCTTGCGAGGGTTTATGACAGTGTTTTGTTGGGACTCCCGTCCCATGGAAACGAACCTATGCATGAGGATGAGCCCAATGCATTGACGGTTGAATTGGAACATATGAAGAAGCTTTTGCTTTGGAAGTGCCAAATTCAAGGGGTCAATCAAGTGCCTCGCGAGATTCTGATGCATTGCAGGGAAGGCACAAGCCCCTTGCGAGGGTTTATGACAGTGTTTTGTTGGGACTCCCGTCCCATGGAAAAGAACCTATGCATGAGGATGAGCCCGATGCATTGACGGTTGAATTGGAACACATGAAGAAGCTTTTGCAGGCAAAGGAGCAAGAGCTAAAATTTTTGCACGAAGATCTCATGTACAAAGTGATGCTATTGTGGATATGACCTTTGAGTCCATGGCTCGTGAAGTGGGCAAGAAGCCAAGAGAGTTAGCACTCTCCTATCTCATCCGAAAGGGTGATCTTAAAGAGGGAGAGGATGGGGAGTTAATGTTCAAGAATCCACCTCGTTTCAAGCATGGTGACCCAGCATCTCAACGGTTGAGATCTTATGTGCACATGGAAGAGGTGTCAGTCACTTCTCGCCATGCATCTACTCTACATGGGACAAGAGGAAACAGATATGAGCACGTTGGTGCCAATGGAAGGCATGATGGCCAAGTGGATTCAAAGCATGTATCTCATGGTGAGAGTGATCGGCATGCAAGTCAAAAAACTTTGCCCATTGAGTTGTCTCGTGGTGAGACATTGAATCATCTAGGGAGACACATGCATCCGGGCCACAGGTTCATAGAGCACATGCCACCGCGCCTCGTGAAACACCTTTGGTTGCTCATGAAGCCCATGTAGAGAGAGCTGTCCTGTTGGATAAGGGGAAGAGGAAGAGGAAAGAGCATGAGTCACATGCCAAAAAGCTCAAGGAGTTTAAGGCAAGTGATAAGTCTGTCGAATTTGATGCCTTTCATGGGGAATATGATGCATCTAAGGTGCTAACATTTGTGGCACAATTTGACATTGCTTTCAATGATGAGGACTTCACCGAGAAGTCTAAAGTCCGTCATGCACGCATGTTCTTGCATGTTCTTGAAGAGGACAGCTGCACATTGGTGGATCACCGAAAAGACCACCAAAGATCCCATTTGCACTTGGAAAGAGTTTAAGGACAGGTTTTATGCCCAATTTTTGCCTCCAAATGCGGAGCAAACTCTCACACAGAAGTGGGATAGACTTGAGTACAAAGGGAGTAAACTCTCACACAGAAGTGGAATAGACTTGAGTACAAAGATAGTGAGAGTGTGCAACAATATGCAAACAAGGTTTGGAAGGTCTTGCTTGAGGTTACTCTCTTTATGCATCTCTCCGAATTGCAACCAGCCTATCGCTCGTGCATCGAATTGCACCCAAAACACACCCTTTAACAGCTCATAGCATCTGCTCTTGCTACGGAGCAATTGGTGCTTAAAATTAAGCAAGATAATGGGGGTTCCAAGGGCAAAGAGAAAGCTGTCCCAAACCTGCAAAAAGGTGGACAGCCATCTAAAAAGAACTTTCGGGAAGCCCAAAAGGGAGGTATAGCTGAAAATACCTCATCTAAGGACAATGCGATAAAGAAGAACAAATTTAGCTCGACTCCCAAGCAAAGGGAGCAATATGCAAAAGAGGGAAAATGCTTTTCATGTGGTAGCAAAGAGCATATGTTTACGCAATGCCCAAACCGCAAGCAAAAGCAAGAGGACAAGCAACCTAAAGTCAATGTGCATGCCTTTCCTGATGTGCAAGGTAACACTGAGCATGATGGCAAAGAGAGGGTGATAGGCAAAGCTTGAGGGCAAATCAAGGATCAGCCCACCTTGTTTATGTTTGATGATTGTGCAACAGATATAACTTCATCTCTACACAGATGGCAGCCACCTTGGGTATAGAGATTGGGGACATGGGACTCCAGATTGAGACAGAGGCCGCCTTTGTTGGCAAAGAGGTGCAGGTTACTCGCATGATTGAGAGATATTTCTTTTGGCCAAGCATCCATAAGGACATTGAGGCTTATGTACATGCATGTATCACTCGTCAAAAGGTGAAATTTGATAGGCAAAAGCCTCCAGGTTTGTTACAACCTTTGCCTATTCCCTCGCAGCCATGGGAAAGCATTACTATGGACTTCACTATGGATTTACCTAGATCCCTGCAAGGGAATGATGCTATTTCGACCATTGTGGACAAGTTTAGCAAGCAAGCTCACTTCTTGCTACTCAAGAAAACCATTAAAGTAGATCATATGGTGAAGCTTTTTCTTGCTCAGATATTTAAGCATCATGGTATGCCAAAGTCCATTGTTGAGGATAGAGATCCTAGGACTACGAGCCTATTTTGGAAGGCTCTATTTGACAACATGGACACTAAGCTTGAGTTCTCATCGGCCTATCACCCGCAAACGGATGGTCAGAGTTTGACAGCATGGGCACTAAGCTTGAGTTCTCATAGGCCTATCACCCGCAAACAGATGGTCAGAGTGAGGCTACAAATTCAACTGTGTTGGATTTGTTAAAGTGTTATGTGGCAGATCAAAAGAGTGCATGGGAGAAGTATCTTCCACTTGTAGAATTTTCCTAAAAGCCCCCTTTGAGATTATTTATGGTAGACGGGTCTTGCCACCCATCCTTCGCACAAAGGATGAGATTTTTGCAACTGATGAGTATGTGCGTGATTTGGATGTAGCCTTTGCTCGGGCATTGCAAGGTCTCAAGACAAGCATAAGAGGGTTGCCGACAAGCATAGAAGGGACATGCAAGTCAAGGAAGGTGATTGGGTATTGCTGAAATTTGAGAAAGCTAGGCTCCGGAAGAGGCCAAGACGAGAGGGATCATATCCTAAGCTTTCTACTCGGTATTATGGACCCTTCAAAGTGATCGAGAAGATCAATGAATTGGCTTATAGACTTACTATAACCAGTCATTGGAAGATTCACAATGCCTTTCATGTGAGTTTTTTGCAGAAGTATGTGGGGCCAGATCCTGAGGAGCCTATCACAAAAGATCTACCAGAGGTTGATGAGCTTGAGGAGATCCTCCGACCAGAGCAGATTGTGTTTCACAAGAAAAGAAGACTACCAGTTGGAAAGCATTCTAGGAGATACCTTGTGAAATTTAAGAATTATTTACCCATTGTGCAAAGTGGGTAGATGAGGATTACTTTGTTGATTACCCGCAACTTTTGGAGGCGCTATCTTCAGGCTTTTCAATTGAGGTCAATTGTTTAGAAGCCGAGAGGATGTCACCATTTGCCCGCCCATTTGGTCCATCTCCATTTCTGGTGCCACTTCTATGGGACTGTCACTCCATAGAGCAGCCAGATTTGTGCCATGTTCACATGAGGACACGCCAGTGTCTCATGTGAAAGGACCAATTACTTTGTCACATGAAAGGGAGTCAGTTTCGTGCCACCCATGTGTAACCAAGATCGTGACATATGGACGGGAGCCAGTATCATGCCACCCGTGTATGGCTAGGACGGTAGCTTATCCATAGGACTTTCACTCCATGGAAGGACCCATGCTTAACATGTCTTGCCTATGGGACTGTCACTCCATAGGAAGACCAAGATTTTCACATTCTGTCGCGCCAGATTCATGCCCAACTAGAATATATTGTACAAGTTTCATGAAAGGGAGATTGTGTCCATTACATATGCACGTGCATCCATCTTTGTATGTTGGATTTGTTTTCGCGAGACTTGTTTTCGTGTGATTGCCTGCTATGTCATGCCAATGCACTAGACGGGCATGTCCCCTAGTGTACCGTGGGTGTGCCTGTTTGCTAATGCGTTGGTGTGGCATGTGAACAAGTGGTATCTTTTTTTAACCCATTTCTAATGTTATACTTATAACTTAGGCTAACCCTTGTATTTATAAGGTTATGTGTTTACATTCATTAAACCAATGGGCAATAATAAGTGGGTGGACAATATTTATTAAAGTGAACGAGGCCCAAATTATAGATGTGCCCATGTATGTTCCACCTATCACCTCTATCTCATGCAACTCGAATTAGAAACTTATGTGGGAAAGAGACGCGAAGAATTCTAGAATTAATCATGGAGTTTTCTCTCTCTGGTGACCACCGTATGCAAGTCGACCAGCCCATATGTTCATATGGGAGAAATCCATTAGCTACAGTGAACCCTTTTGAAGGGCCGACCAGCATATGTGAATTTTTGAAGAGTTGGATCAATCCTTGTTCACACAGAAGAAGCAAATTTGCTTCTAAGCCAAGTACTATTATTTATGTTATGTTGAGCAAAGTTTTATGCTTATCGTTCTATGCCAGATTTGTGTAGAGTACCTGCTATCTCTTTGGGCTATCTCTCTGGGATTCTTGGAGATTCTATTTCCCTGCGCTTGCCCTAACTGCGCTCTCAAGTTTTGAGAGCTTGTGAAGGTCAGTGAACTTGGGAATCCAGAAGCAAAGTTTTCATTGGAGTACCAGGTTTGTTTCCCTTCGTGGTGAATCACCCTGCAAGGTGTTAGTACAGGCGTGCCTGTTGGTGCACGGTCCCAAAAGACTAGTGTAGTGCAGGTGCCTAGCCCAGTGAAGGTGGGAGACTACCTGTGACACGATCTTCATCAACAAATTGTTTCTTCACCGACAGTATCTATTGCATTTTGATTGTATTCACTCCATGTGTGGAGGAATATAGCGCATAAGCTCGTGAAACTTGTAATCATCAAATACTCCAAGAAATGCAGCCTTGTATCGAGGGAGGGGGGAGGGGGGGGGTCGGCTCTTTCCAGCCCCAGTGGTGGTGTCAAGCTGTGTATTATCATTTTCAGATTTGTGGTTGCTTATGTTGTTCATTAACATCAAGGTTAAGTGATCTAAAGTTGTGCATTTGTTTTCCAATTGTAGTTGATCTCCTGTAGGGAGCAGTTGCACACGCGCATTGACACGATCCCACAACTGTGCCTGATACTCCCGCTCTTTCTTAGCTGATAGTGAAGTTCCTCCCCCTCCAACTCTGGCCTCGAAACTCCAACTATGATGAAATCAGCCAAATCATAAGACTCTAAAACAGATGCCATCATTACCTTCCAGATGCCATAGTTGTTCTTGTCCAACTGTCAATCCACCAAGAACGTCAAGAGGGTGGGGATCTTCACATGTTTCTTTGCCATCTCGAGCAATCTTCCATCTCGGGGGTTCACGTGGTCTTGTGAAGGGAGGGTGTGTCATGAGAATATATTTTAAGTCCTCTAAAAAAATATTTTTTATCCCCTCTTGAGTAATTTGGAGACGCCTAGATTACTCTTGCGTCATGCCGGCTAGGTTAATATCGTGGGTGATACTACCAGTTAGGTTTGTATGGCAGGGTGATTCTTGGGATACTTACGCCTGGTAGTCATGAGTTGGTGATGATTTGTGCCTGTTTAATATTTGTGGGATTAATTTAATAATTAATTGGGCTTATATTTTCAGGTGATGAAGACTATGGGAATTGAAGAGTTTACTTTGGAAGAAATGTCTTGGTTCATCACATTTCATTTTTGGCAAGCATAGTGGCTTGCAACCTTAGCAAATGATTTTTCCATTTTGAACTTTAGAAAAGATACATTTATTATGTGGAATTTATTAAAGCCTATGGCTTTACCCTAGTCCCAATATTTGACACTCTATTTTTGTAAAAGAAGAGTGCCGTGCTCTCTAAAAAGCACATCTTGTATATTTTGGGGGCTATGGCCTAATTTTGGTGGAAAGAAAGCCAATAAAGAAATACTCTTGTGTGGGGAGAGGCCACGCACAAGAGGGAGGAAGATTGCACCCAACATGGTCTATTGAGCTAAGTATTTTAATTTTGTTAAGTGTTTAAATTTCAATTGATTTGATTTAGTTGAAGCTTGCAAAGCAATGGTTTTTATGGTTGAATTAATTCTTGTGAATTCTCTACTCTTCCACAATCAATTCCTAGAATAAGATTCCGGTTGCAGTGGTATCAGAGCTTGGGCTAGGAGATTTGTGGAGAAGGTAGGAAAGAGCTTCAACTTCTCAAAAATCAAGAATGTGCAGGAAATTATCCAGTGGAGAGAAGGATGTTTTGTAAGTCTTTACCCAAAGGTTAAAGATTCAAAACTAGATCTACTCTCAAACCCACTCACCACCCTGCAAAACCATCCTCTCTATCAAAAAGTGGTTTTTCCAAATACTCAGTGAAATCAAAATCTGACCGCATGGATGAAATCCCCATAGCCAAAAACCTCACAGCATTCTCTCAGAAATTAGAAAGCTTCAAGCATGAGTAAATCTATAATGGACGGAGCAGGTAAATCTCTGTAAAAGCCAACAAAAAAAAATCATCAAAAGAAATCCAAGGAGAAGGCGCACGGCGGCAACCTGCCGGCGCAAATCGGCGTGTAGAGGAGATTAAAAAAATCCCAAAGCTTAATCCCATAAGCTTTAATCTCCATAAGCTAATCAATGCTTAATCCTAATCTTAATTTTCCCAATCCCCATACAAGTCACATCACCTTTTTAGCCTTTACTTTTCCTATTTTCAAATTTGAAGAGAAATTCAAAGGTTTCCAAATCTGAAAATTTCTGGGTGCAGAAAAGTGATTTACAGGTTTTAAAAGGCTTAAAAATTGCCTAGAAAAGACCAGAAAATTCCAAAATCATTTCTGAAAAATTTTTAAAAATTTCAAAAAATATTGCAGAGATTGGGCAAGGTTTACAGGACTGTTTCAGCAGGTTTCAAAGTGCAGAAAAATTATTTCATCAACAATTCGACTAGCCCAAGTCTCTTGAATCACGCGGAATCGTTCGGGATTTATTTGAAGCGACGAGAATTCAATTCAGCCATTGAACAGCGTCTTTGTTCAGCTTCAACCAAGATCAAATTGCGGGAGAAAAACAAGATAAGTACTTATTTTTGCTTTATTTATTTACATCAAATAAAGTAAAATTTTATTTATCTACATCATTTGCACAAGCACTATGGCAGATTTGCCTATCTCGCCATCAATTCAAGAGCAACTCCTTTCTTTACAACATCAAATTGTAGAAGAAAGAGAGAAGCGTATTGAATTGGAAAGACAGCTCACGAGTCGTAACGCAAGCGTGACTCTTCGCTATCTTTTGATGACGAAGATGACACTATTCAAAGGGCTGTAAATGCTACATTGCAAGCACAAAGGTCACAAAAAGAATCCAAGATTAGTCGGAAAGCTTTCACATTTCAAAATTATGATGGAAAGAAGGATGCTAGGGTCATTTTAGCTTGGCTTAGTCAACTAGATGACTATTTTTCTGGAGAAAAATTTTCAGAGTGATAAGATTAAATGTGCAGTCAATCATTTGGTAGACAGTACAGCTTTATGGTGGAGTGTAATAAAGCAAGGTCGTGACAAGCCAGATTCTTGGAAAAGATTTCAACGGCTGGTTAAAAAGCACTTTTTACCCTCACAATTCAAGTCCAAAGTTAGGCACCAATGGGACACTTTGCATCAATTGGAAAAGGAAACTATGTCACAGTATGTAGAAAAGTTCTGGAATACTTTATTACAGGTGCAGGTTGTGGATAGAGTCAGCGAGAAGGACCAAAAAAGGAAATTCATATCGGGCCTTAGATCTACCATTAGGGCCGATGTGAATATGTTTCGACCTCATTCACTATCTTCTGCAATATCTTTGGCAACTAATTCAGAACGTAAAAATGGTTTTCCTAAAGAGATTAAAGCACATGAGGGAACTTCTTCTAAACCATTTACTAAATCTTTTTATGCTTCAAAGAAGATATATAAACCAGGTTATGACAAAGGCAAGGACGAGGCTAAAGGCAACATGAGTACCAACAAGAAAGTCAATGGTGGCAAACCGAAGACATCTCCTATCAAATGTTTTAAGTGCCACAAAGAAGGTCACATAGCACCGAATTGTCCGGAGCGTACCAAGAATTCAACACCAGCAGCAGCAGCAACAGCAGCTGCTCGAGTCAATATGATTGAAGAAGATGACAATGAAGAAGAATCATTCAAGCAAGAGGGTAATTCCGATCCAGACTACTCAGAACAAGAAGGTAAACCTCATGTTCATTCTTTGCTTAAAATAAAAGGAACGATAAATGGACATGAAGTTCTTATTTTGCATGATGATGGTAGTACACATGATTTCATTTCTGAAAAGGCACTTAGAGCATTAAATCTTCATTCTTCACCTACGCACTATAAAGTCAAAGCAGAGAGAGGCCTTATTCAACCTAGTAGTTCACCTTTTGGAGCTCCAGTACTTCTTGTTAAGAAGAAGAACGGAACTTACCGAATGTGTGTAGACTATCGTGCATTGAATAAGATTACTGTTAAGAACAGATATCCTATTCCTAGGGTAGATGATCTTCTTGACAAGCTTAGAGGATCAAAGGTCTTTAGCAAGATTGACCTAAAGTCTGGGTATCATCAAGTTCGTATGACTCAATCTGACATTTTCAAGACAGCTTTTAGAACCCAAACTGGTCACTATGAGTTTTTGGTTATGCCATTTGGTTTGACCAATGCTCCAGCTACTTTCAGCCGTATGATGAATCGCATATTCCTTTAGTTTCAAAGTTTTGTTATAGTGTTCTTTGATGACATTCTTGTTTTCAGCAAGGATCGACAAGAGTATGAACAACACTTGGAACAAGTGTTCAACCTTTCGAGAGAAAATGAATTGTATGTCAATCCAAAGAAAAGAGTTCTTTCTTTCAAGAAGAGATTGAATACTTAGGTCATCTAGTGTCGGCTGAAGGATTCGTGTAGATCCTAAGAAAATTGAGTGTATTGCTTCTTGGCCTACGCCTAGAAACATACATGATCTTAGATCTTTTCTTGGCCTATGTAGTTATTATAGGAAGTTCGTCAAGAATTTTGCTTGTATTGCTCATCCTTTGACTGAACTCCTTAAGAAATCTACAAATTTCAATTGGACTGAAAAGCAAGATAAATCTTTTGCAACACTCAAGAATGCTTTAACACAAGCACCAGTTCTTACACTACCTGATTTTCAAAGACCATTCTTTATAGTAGTGACTGATGCTAGTGGCAAAGGATTTGGAGCTGTTCTTATGCAAGACAACCATCCTATTGCTTATCAAAGTAGAAAGCTTAAGCCTGCAGAGCAAAATTATAGCACATATGACAAGGAATTAGCAGCAGTAGTGCATGCTTTGAAAATCTGGAAGCATTACCTAATGGGCTCTGAATTTCTTATCAAGACCGATCAACAAAGCATTAGGCATTTGCTTACGCAACCTCTTATTTCAGATAGGTGTATGGGAGAATTAGGGTTAGGCCATGTGGGAGACATACACAGAGAAGCACAAGGGAGAGAGAGAGAGAGAGTTGTGGGGATAAGTAAACTCATGAGGCATGAGTGTGTGACTCCCCTATCACGCATGTATATTGCACTAGTACACATAGTGCACTTAGTACATTAAAAGTACTAAGTGTACTATGTATTATAACTTATGGGCTTGTACACACTATAAGGGTGGGCATAACGCCTTTACCCCAACAACCTCCCACTTGTACACACTATAAGGGTGGGCATAACGCCTTTACCCCAACAACCTCCCACTTAAAGGCAAAGTGCCCTTAAGTAAAGGAAAAGAAAAATCAGCATGTACACGATAATATACAAGGCCATATCAAGGCTGAAAATGGCCTCATCCAATGCCCATCAAGTGTCTGCAATGAGCAAACCGCTCCGGAGGCAAACTCTTCGTCAACAGATCAGCCGGGTTGTCATCCGTATGAATCTTAACAAGCTGAATTTGCTTGTTCTCTATCACCTCTCTGATGAAGTGATACTTCACATCCACATGCTTCGTCTTTGCATGAAAAACAGGGTTCTTTGCCAACTGAATGGCACTCTGACTGTCACAATGCAACAATGGAATATCCCCTGTATAGCCCAAATCAACCACTAACCGAGATAGCCATAATGCCTCCTTGCAAGCCTCTGTGGCTGCAATATACTCGGCCTCTGTAGTAGATAAGGCTGTGCACTTCTGCATCCTGGATATCCATGACACAGCACCTCCTGTGAATGTAAACACATAACCGGTAGTAGACTTCCAGTTATCTGGATGACCGGCATAATCCGAATCCGTGTAACCATGCACTAATGCATCCTGTTTGCCAAAGCAAATGCACATATCCTGTGTGCCCTTCAGGTATCTCATGACACCTTTCACTGCTTCCCAATGCTTCTTGCCAGGGTTGGCCATGTATCTAGAAACCACTCCCACTACAAATGCAATGTCCGGCCTAGTAGCAACCATGGCATACATGAGACTGCCACAAGCTGAAGCATACGGAATCTTGGCCATATCAGCCCTGTCTCTATCTGACTGTGGGCTGTCCATAGCACTGAGTTTCACATATGGAGGCAAAGGAGTACTAGTCTTCTTCTCCCCGTCCATATTGAACCTCTGCAAGACTTTGCCAATGTATTCCTTCTGAGACAAATACAACACATGCTGATTTCTGTCCCGAAGTATCCGCATACCCAAGATGTGATTTGCATCACCCAAATCCTTCATATCAAAGGTTTGATGCAGCCTCTGCTTCAAGGTATCCATCTCCTTACGAGATTTTCCGGCAATCAACATATCATCAACATACAAGATGAGGATCAATAGACTGCCATCCAAAGCTTTCTTGGTGTACAAGCAGTGATCTATGTCACTTCTCCTGAATTTCTGAGATTTCATGAATGTATCAAATTTATGATACCATTCTCTTGGTGCCTGTTTGAGCCCATAAAGACTCTTTTTCAGCTTGCATACAAGCTTCTCCTTTCCACTTACTGCATAACCCTCTGGCTGTTGCATATATATCTCCTCATGGAGATCACCGTGAAGAAAAGCAGTCTTCACATCCATCTGAATCAAGTCCAGATCATCATGCGCAACCAAAGCTAACACAGCTCTAAGTGTGGTCATTTTGACCACTGGAGAGAAGATCTCATCAAAGTCCACACCATATTCCTGCTTGAAGCCCTTAGCCACTAACCTGGCTTTGTATCTTGGCTTTGCATCTGGTGCAACTTTGAGCCTGTATACCCACTTGCATGGCAAAACCTTCTTGCCTGCAGGCAAATGCACCAACTTCCAAGTTCCATTTTTGTGCAGAGAATCCATCTCTGACTTCATGGCACGCTCCCAAAGAGCCTTGTCTGCCCTCTGTAAAGCCTCCTTATAACATGAGGGCTCCCCACAGTCAGTAAGCATCAAGTAGTCAACCCCTGGAACAAACCTGTCAGGGGCTCTGGAGGGTCTAGTGGACCTCCGTACCCAATGACCATCATTTGCAGGTTGCTGTCCAGCCTGCATATCACCCATTGGTGGCCCCTGTTCCATGCCATAAGGCTGAAAAATCATGCCCGGTATATCCTCTAACTGTGGTATATCCATAGGGATATCTTCTGCCATGTCTGGCTGTCCATTTGGACCATTTTCAGCACCATTTAAGGGCTGGTTTTCCTGCTGTAATGGCTGATTTACAGCCCTTTGTTGTTGTCCATGATGTCCATCATCATCAAAGATGACTCTGCCAGGCTCCTGTTGCCTTGCAGGCTCCTTATACATGCATGTTTCATCAAAAATGACATCATTGCTGCGTATAATCTTTCTATTTATGGGATCCCAAAGTCTATACCCCATTTCACCTCTGTCACCATATCCTAGGAATATGCATTTGTGAGACTTGGGATCAAGTTTGGTGCGCATTTCCCTGCGTATGTGCACGTACGCAACGCAACCAAACACTCTCAAGTGCTTGTATGACGGAGGCTTCCCTGTCCATACTTCTTCTGGCACTTTCCCACCAAGCCTCGTGTTAGGTGACCTGTTTATAAGGTGAACGGCTGTCATAACAGCTTCAGCCCAAAAACCATGAGGTAATGCAGCATGTGACAACATAGAACGGACCTTCTCTTGAATGGTCCTGTTCATCCTCTCTGCTGTCCCGTTTTGTGGAGGATCATAAGGAGTAGAGAGCTCCCTCTTGATGCCTTTAGCATCACAAAAGTCCTGAAACTGTTTGGACATATACTCTCCACCATTGTCGGAACGCAAAGCCTTCAGTGTTTTGCTAGTTTGATTCTCAACAAGAGCAACAAACTTCTGAAACACTGAGAATGTATCACTCTTCAAACGAAGAGGATAAACCCACACCTTGCGTGTGGCATCATCTATAAAAGACACAAAATATTTTGCCCCTCCCAAAGAAAGCTGAGGCATCTCACATACATCTGTATGCACAAGCTCTAACTGAGCATCTTTCTGTCCAAGAGCTTTCTTGTGGGGGCACTGTAGTTGCCTACCATATATACAATGCTCACAAAACTGAAAACTTGAAAACTCTAGAGAAGGCAAGTAACCCAAACGAGACAATTGCTCCATTCCCTTGACACTCATGTGTCCCAACCGGCTATGCCACATAGAAATTTCCGGCAGCTCGGTTGCATTTACATTAGCATGGTGACAAACACCTGCATGCATGAAGTAAAGAGTGTCCACCTTAGAGCCTCTGGCAACAACCAGTGAGCCCTTACTAATTTTCCACTTTCCACTACCAAATGTGGTAACATAATCAGCATCATCAAGCTGTCCAGTAGAAAGCAGGTTCTTCTTGATCTCAGGCACATGCCTGACATCATGGAGCATAAGCTGTGAGCCATCTGAAAATACAAGCCTCACATCACCTCTGCCAAGAATCTTGCATGCATGGTTATCACCCAAATAAACCACTCCTTCATTGCTAGCAGTATACCTGACAAACAAGTCTCTGCAACCTGTGACATGAAAGGAGGCACCTGAATCAATGATCCATGAGTGCATACCATGACCACCTGTAAGAAGTGAATGGGCATCAAGTGAAGACGTAAAAAGGACCTCATCCTCACTGCCACCTGCATGTGACACATTGATTTCTTCAATCTTGACTCCACTTTTGCCCTTTGGCTTTACATCTTTGGCTTCATCTTTCTCTTTGTCTTTGCCTTTTCCCTTTTCCTTTTGATCATTTTTCCATTTGTAGCATTGCTTTTTAATATGTCCCTTTTTGCCACAATAATGGCATTCCAAATCTTTTTTGGAGCGAGACTTGCTCCTTCCCCTTTCTTGGCTTTTTCCCCTTTGCTGGGATCTCCCACGTGCATTCATTGCATTGGACTTTCCAACAGAGTTGTTTTTCCTGTTCATCTCTTCTTGAAGAAGAGCACCCTCAACATCTGCATATGACAACATAGCATTCGAATTGCTAGTGGCTGTCCTGAATGTGTCCCAACTCTCTGGCAAAGTGCATAACAAAAAAGTGGCTTTGAACTCATCGTCCATTGCCAACTTTTGATTAATGACCTGGCTGACAATACCATTAAACTCATTTAGATGGGCTGTCATAGATGCCCCTTCCTTCATCTGAAGACCTATGAGTTTCTTCAACCAATACACTTTGCTTGAGGCACTTTGTTGGGCATACAAGTCCTGCAATCTCTGCCACATTCCCCAAGCTGTCTTCTCTTCACGAATGCTGAAAAGTAATGAGTCTGACACAGACAACATGATAGTAGATCTTGCCAGCTCATCCATATCTTCCCACTCTTCAGCAGTAAGAGAAGCGGGCATTACACCCCTTTCTTTGATAGGCTTGTGCTGCTTTTTCTGGAGCAACACATTGTAGCACTGGGTTTGCCAAATATCATAATTATGCGAGCCTTCAAGCTTCTTGATGTGAAGCAATGAAGAGCTCTCACCTGTGGTTGCCATAGCAATATGCAACCTGTCAATGCCTGACTCCCTGCAAAATGTGCAAACACTGCACCAAAAGCACACAAAGTGCTCACAGTTGTTCTCCCAAGCTTTATCTCCCACTGCGGAAGCAAAAATGCAACTTTTCTCCCACTTTATGTGATGAAATCACCAAAATCTGGTTGCTGCAGATTTTGGACAGCACCTTAAATGTGCTCTGTTGCCCTTCCAAAGTACTGTACAACAGTACCAAGTGCTTACAAATGATGTACCAAACCTGTACCGGCAAGTACAGCAACTGAAATTGAACCTTTTGGTCACTCAAAACAGTGTACAGCCATGCCAAAACTTGCACAGAGCTGTGCCAAATCTGTACCAGCAGGTACAGTAGCAATAAATGCTCTCCTGGCTGTCCAAATGAGTAAAAATCAGACTTTTACAGTCCCGAACAGAAATTGGGCAAAAGCCCCTTGACTGCAAGCTGATTTTTGAGGATTCAAGGCATAAATGTCTTGCCTGCTGCTTTGCCAAGCTCAACAAGCATACAAACTTGAAAAGCCCCTTGAATTAAGATCAATTTCTGATCATACATGGTACATTGACGCACATGAAGGCATCCAGAGTGTTCACGATGCTTTCCCCTGGCCACATATACATCAAATACATGAAACCCCCTTGATTTACAGGCACATTGAGTGCTTGTAAGGCATCAACACATTATCCACAGCATCAAATGCGATTGCCTGCGTGCAAATCAACCAAATCGGCACAAAAGCCCCTTGATTTGCACTGCAATTTTGCCCAAATGTGCGATTTTTCACATCATACAGCATGTATGAGTGCTTAATTGCACAATTACATCAAAAGCCCCAAATTTCGACATCCAATTTCCTGCAAATTAATCCTGATTGTGACCAATTTCCTGCAAATTGATCCTGATTGTGACCAATGTCACCCAATTTTGCCAATTTTCCTCAGAAATTGAGCAATTCGGCACCTGTACCTGCTCAATTGATTGAATTGATAAGAAATTCCCAAAATTGAAGGCAAATACCTCTTAATTTTTGAATTTCTCTGATCTGCAGGCTGAATTTCAGTTGTTGCAGGAGAAAGGGGGGCACGTCTGATGCTGCTGCTCATCAGGCTTCTACAGTCGTATTGAAACGGAGGAGGCGCCCGTGGCTAGTTGTGCAGAGTAGGAGGTTGGGCAGACCAGCGTGGCTGTTGGGGAGGCGGACTGTTGACCAGTCGTACAGAGAGAGTCGGAGCAGCGTGGCTGTTGGAGAGGCGGACATGTCATAGTACAGCGAGCTACCGTGGCACTTCAGAAGGCGCCAGCTTTGTCTGCGAGGTCGATCTGAGAGGCGATCCGGTCGAGCTGGCCTTTGACGCTCATATCGATGAGGCGAGAGCCGTCCTTGCCGAAGCGGACGATGAAGCCGGCAATGATTCAACGGCTGCTGCCTTCGCCACGTTTGCACGGTTGATGCCCGCCTTGTGGATTTCGTTCGCCTAGCGTTTGTTTGCCAACGCTCACTTCGCCTTCTCCGCCAGCAGCGCTAGGACTCCACGTCACTTAACTTGAGCGCCGCCTGCTCTTCGCTCCTCGCTCGACGTCTGGTTGAATGCGCTGGCTTTTGCCACCTCCGCCTAGCTGCTGCGACTTTGCTGCCTTTGCCGTGTAAGCTGAAACCTGCTGGTCGCTTCTGGCTTCTTCACACACAGGCTGCGCCCAGCCCTAGACCGAGCACAAAGGCTCTCCCACAAAGACCGAGCACAAAGGCTCTGATACCAGTTGTATGGGAGAATTAGGGTTAGGTCATGTGGGAGACATACACAGAGAAGCACAAGGGAGAGAGAGAGAGAGAGTTGTGGGGATAAGTCAACACATGAGGCATGAGTGTGTGACTCCTCTATCACACATGTATATTGCACTAGTACACATAGTGCACTTAGTACATTAAAAGTACTAAGTATACTATGTACTATAACTTATGGGCTTGTACACACTATAAGGGTGGGCATAACGCCTTTACCCCAACAATAGGCACATCAAATGGGCATCTTTCATTCAAAGTTTCCAACCTATGATTCAATACCAACCTGGAAAAGAAAATGTTGTTGCCGATGCTTTGAGTCGAAGACCAAATATCAACAACATTTCCATTATTGAAAGTGAACCATTTGTACTTATGAAAGAAACTTATGAAGTTGATCCAGATTTTTCTGAAATATGGATCAAATTGCGTAAAAACAACTGGACACCTCAAGGAAGTTATTCTCATAATGATGGCTATCTTTTCTTTGAGAAAAGATTGTGTGTTACTCAATCTTATAGACAACTTGTCTTGGAAGAGATGCACCAACCACCATTTGTGGAACATAGAGGAGTTTCCGCAACACTTCAAGTAGTTTCTCGAGATTTCTTTTGGCCTCATTTGAAGAATGATGTAGCTAAATTTGTAGCTGAATGTAACATTTGCCAAACAATTAAAAGCTACAAAGGCAAAGCTTTGGGATTGCTTATGCCTCTACCTATTCCTGATAGACCATGGGAACAAGTGTCTATGGACTTCATTACTGGCTTTCCTACTACTTCCAGTCACCATGACATGATTTGGACAATAGTGGACAGATTTAGTAAGCAAGCCTATTTCATTCCATGTAAAAAGACACTAACTTCTCAGCAAGCCGAAAACATATTTGTTAAGCAAATTTTTGTTCATCATGGACTACCCAAAGTGATAGTTTCTGATAGAGATTCTAAATTTTGTAGTCACTTTTGGGTTGCTCTTTTCTCAAACTTAGACACTAAGCTAGATTTTTCCACGGCTTTCCATCCCGAATCAAATGGACAGACCAAAGTCACAAATAGCACTATCTTAGATATGCTTAGAGCCTATGTTTCCCAGCAACCTAGTGCATGGGATAAGTACATACACCTACTCCAATTTGCTTATAATAATACTCCTCATACTACTACTGGTCGAGCACCATTTGAAATCATCTATGGTAGAGCTTTGCCTATTCCGGCTACTAGACTTTCTCATAAGATTGAAACTGCCAACCAATATGTTAGAGACTTTGATCGCATTTTATCTGAAGTGCGTGATTGTATTGCAAGAGCTCAAGAGAAGTATACATCTCAAGCAAATAGGAAGCGCAAAGATTTTTCATTTCAAGAAGGTGATTATGTACTTTTGAGAATTGAAAAACGGCGATTAAAGAGTGTGGAAAAATTCCCTGCAGTGAAGCTAGCGCCTAGATATTATGGGCCATTTAAAATCCTTCAAAAGATTAATGATGTGGCCTATAGACTAGAGCTTCCATCTAATTGGAATATCCACAATTCTTTTCATATCCATCTCTTGAAACCTTTTCGAGGAACACTTCCTACTCACCCAACATATGAGGAACCACCTCTTATTGAAGGAGAGGAAGAAGTACTAGTTCCTGATGCTATCATTGACCAAGAGATAACAACAACAAGAACAGGTAATCAATACTTCAAGTATCTTTTGACTTTCAAGAATCATTTACAAGAAGATGCTAAGTGGATGCCTGAGAAATTTTTCCGAGATAACAACAACAAGAACAGGTAATCAATACTTCAAGTATCTTTTGACTTTCAAGAATCATTTACAAGAAGATGCTAAGTGGATGCCTGAGAAATTTTTCCGAGTTTACCCTGAAATTCTTCATTCTTTTCAAACCCAGCAAATCCGCAATTGAGGACAATTGCAAACTCAAGCAAGAGGGATGTCATGAGAATATATTTTAAGTCCTCTAAAAAAATATTATTTATCCCCTCTTGAGTAATTTGGGGACGCCTAGATTACTCTTGCGTCATGCCGGCTAGGTTAATATCGTGGGTGATACCACTATAAATATTAATACGTGCGGTATATGACGTATGTTTGAGGCCACCTCTGATTATTTCAGTTAGGTTTGTATGGCAGGGTGATTCCTGGGGTACTTACGCCTGGTAGTCATGAGTTGGTGATGATTTGTGCATGTTTAATATTTGTGGGATTAATTTAATAATTAATTGGGCTTATATTTTCAGGTGATGAAGACTATGGGAATTGAAGAGTTTACTTTGGAAGAAATGTCTTGGTTCATCACATTTCATTTTTGGCAAGCATAGTAGCTTGCAATCTTAACAAATGATTTTTCCATTTTGAACTTTAGGAAAGATACATTTATTATGTGGAATTTATTAAAGCCTATGGCTTTACCCTAGTCCCAATATTTGACACTCTATTTTTGTAAAAGAAGAGTGCCGTACTCTCTAAAAAGCACATCTTGTATATTTTGGGGACTATGGCCTAATTTTGGTGGAAAGAAAGCTAATAAAGAAATACTCGTGTGGGGAGAGGCCACGCACAAGAGGGGGGAAGATTGCACCCAACATGGTCTATTGAGCTAAGTATTTTAATTTTGTTAAGTGTTTAAATTTCAATTGATTTGATTTAGTTGAAGCTTGCAAAGCAATGGTTTTTATGGTTAAATTAATTCTTGTGAATTCTCTACTCTTCCACAATCAATTCCTAGAATAAGATTCCGGTTGCAGGGTGGGTGGGGGAAAAATTTGAAGAGGCTTCACTTGCTTGCAAAGTGGCTGTCCAGCAGTGACGCCCGCCTTCTACCCGCTTCTTCACGTCCCATAAGGCCCGAAAACACTCAAATCAGCACCAAACGCAAGAGCCTCGCAATCTCTCTCCGTCTCCAAAGCTTCACGCCACCTGGGGCTCTAATACCATGTCGGAATGAGCAGCGAAAATGAGACTGAACATAGAGCAAAAAACACAGAAGTGCTACGCAAGAGAAAAGCTATGCTATATACACCTGATAACCGGTACAGAATGTGTGGAGGGGATAGTGTGGTATATATATGGGCTAGGTCCGCCAGTAGAAACTGGGCCAACAGCCCCTCTATGGGCCTCATGGGCTTGGATCAATATGAAACACTCAACTGTTGCACTCTCGTCAATAGAGGCGAAGTACAAAGCTGCATGCTTTGCATCATGTGAGGCATTGTGGCTAAGGAGAATTCTACGGGATATGGAAGCGTTGCAGAAGAAGCCTAAAACACTGCAATGTGACAACCAGAGTTGCATGGCCATTGCTCAAAATCTTGTTTTTCATGCTCACACAAAATACACTGAGATTCATTATCACTTTGTGCACAAGCTCATCATGTTCAGGGATATGGAGATGGTCTATTGTCCGGCGTCAAAGAATTGTGCATGGAGTAATATCTTCATCGACTCCGCATCAGACCATAGAGGAAGTTCACCTTCGAGTGGACATTGAGGGAGGGTATTGGATATCAATACCCCACCCTCATATTGTATTGTCTAAGTACCGCGACTAGCTCATGTTTGTACGGCCCCCATTATGAGTAGTAGCCATGGATAGGCAATTGTGCTATGAAAGATCCTACTTCTTGTGAGTGTTCTCTTGTATACACCGCACGTTGTACACTCTTACAAATACTTGTGGACGTAGAAATCTTAAAGTTTTAACGAATTAGCAAGAAAAATGATCACAAATAAAGAACACTTTTTGGTTCTTTATTAGACCACTTCCACAAAAGGCAATGTAAGAATGCCTATCATTCTACAACAATGTCTGGCATTTGCCTGCTTCAAGTATAAAATAAGTTCCACGTTTCCACTTAAAACAACTAAACTACTTCGAAATAAACTGGACTGTTGATTTCTGACCTTTGATGTGAGCTCATCAAGAGCTGGATAGGCAGCAGTCTCGAGCTCAGTTGTTCGAGCATCCAAAAAACTGCAAATAGCTTCCAGTGCCACCTCTAAAGCTCGAAACTCAAACGGAGGTTCTGCGAAAGCAACAAACCAGAGACAACATTCTTCTCTACATGAGCATTATCCGCAAAACACAAGAGCACCTAAACTGCAACTCCTTACTAAATCTCATCATGAAGTTCGACCCACCATCTTCTATGTCCTGATTCCCTGACAGTCGTGATTTAGAAGGCACCCTTAGCTTTGGCTCCATGGCAATGCCTTCAGCACTGTTATTGCCAACCAGCCCCACATCGCGTTTCATTGGTAAGCGGCGACATAGCTCCTCCACAATTGGTATCACATTCTCATCAGTGGGATTGCGCAGAAATACCTGTACTGATATTGGCTTTAGCAAATGGAAGAAGAGAATATACGTTCAAAGGAAAACCATTCGGGTTACAAAACATCGAAGGTACCTCTTCTGCCGTAATTATTGCCTTGATATGCTGCATTCATAATAAAGTTGATCAGACTTAACCACTAACCAACTGCACTAACAAAATTTTATCACTATTCAAGCCCAAAGCACTGATACAGAGAAGCTGTTTAAGTATTTTACATACAAATTAGTCAAAGCAACTAAAAGTTGAAGCAGATATCCTAAATATTGAAATAACTATGTACAGCTCCTTATTCTCGTTAGTACAGCATATACCTAGCTAGGGGAGTAGACTTCTGCAATTTGCAAACATTTGTAGTAGGTACAGCTTGTAGCCTAGCTAGAGTAGACTTCTGCAATTTGCAAATACTTGCGCAGCAGTAGGTCTAGTTTTTCATGGTTTTGTAAACATTTACAACCCCATAAAAGCTTGAGATATTTCCAAACTTGCCAAGCAGGAGAGTGCAATCTTGACTTCATAAGCATTTACTCATAGAGATTCATACCATCTATTCCATCATGCAGATGTATAATGATTACATGAGAAGGTTCCAATAATGGACAAATATGGAACCATAATTCCTTGCAAGCTTTGAGGTCGAGATAGAACTTCCGGTGAGCAAGTTGCCTACTTTTTATCCCATCAAGTAGGGATAATGCATCATGTCACCCAAGCTATGTTTGATCAACCTAACTAACCTCTGCAAAGTGTCAGTATATGGGATTGGCTCTTTCATAGCTAATAAGGCCATTTTACATGCTTACATTTTCCCAGCCTAAATCTAATACTAATTGTGATGTATCTTGGCACATTATATTTGTATATTTAGGCAAGCATTGCAATTTGACTTTACATAAAAGGTAGCTTTGGCGTCCCATTCTAAACCCTTTTGATCAATCTTTCATTTCGGTAGGCCTGCATTTGTTCTGAAAACATAGGCATGACCTACATAGAAGATGGGGGGTTCGGGAGGGGGGAGGGGAAGAGAGAGAGATGATGATGATGATGAAATGGGTGAAGAGGGGCGGTTTGTGATGATGAAGTCAAACCTGCTCAAGACAAGTCATGCTCTCATGAACATAAAAGATTATCTAATTTTTTCACCTTTTAAGAAAACAAAATATTTTTTCAAGCACTATGACTTGACCAAAAACAGCGCTGATGTCCTATATACTACTTTAACCTTGAGAAGCACTCACCCACAAGATTATACCATTGTAGAAACTTTAACACAAAGAGCTTAAAGCCTAGGCTGTGTAGAGTATACTTGAGGCTTAAATTACAAAGAGCTGCATGAAACTGTTGGGTGCCTCTAACCACAGTTATAAGATGTGAAAGGGTTGTAGAAGGGTTCACATTGGACATATTAATAAAAACCTTGACATGACTTAGTGCATCCCGGAAGTTTGGGCTCGCCTACTTGTTTTGAACTCCATTTTCTCAAGGATCGTCATGAAAGAAAGAGAATGAAAATTTGGATGTGGATTTCGAGACTCGCAGGCAACAATGGCATCAAGTAGAAAACACAAGTGGCTTGTTAATTCATGGGTGATAACCAGAGGAACTGTTAGCAGGTTTGCTAGTTTGGAAGTTTTACCAAACAAACCATCAAAGTTAACACAACACCAAGCAAACGTCAAGTCATTAGACACAGGACAATGGACTTGTTCCAGGCAAGGTAAAATGGCTTTCTACAGTGCTGACTGGCCAGAACCTTGCCAGCCATTTCCTTCCTAAGTTAAGTCTGTTGAAATATGCACATATCTGATCAGCATTTACCCCCCATTTCGCTGTTGTTATATAGAGAAGTATGGCTGGAAGTCTATGCAGGATGCATATGCTCATGCCAAAGACACCAGGTATCTATAGACACAGTAAAACACCTAGAATTTAGTACTCATTTCCACTATCTAAACACAAATACAAGTGAAAACACTTATTATAGCAACAAAGTAACCACACAGTCAAGGCAGTAAATTAAAATGGCAGCAGCACCAACTGAGGACTGTGAACTCACCTCTAGATTGAGAACAATGGCATGTTCACGGCCAAGAATAGTGGAAGGGTAAGAGAGCAGGGGGTCCAGAATTCGAAGATCACGAGCATGGATGCCGATGCGGTGCATAATGACATACTTATCCACCTCTAGGACCATGGATTCTCCTCTCGAGTCCAGGAGCATCCACTGCCGGGAAGCAGCAGCCTTCTTCTGTTTGGTAAAGCCTTGCACATCGGCAACAGATGGCAAGACTGCCCTAGCCATAGAGGGAAGCTTCACCTACACGCATAATCTGCAGAAGTCAAAACAAGGAAACGGAGATGTAAGGCAAGACGTCAGAAAACGGAGAAGCCATTCATGATCAAGCCATAAGTAAGGCCGTGTGCAACGTAGGGAAAAGCAAGGGCTTAGCGCGATCAGACAAAAATGAGGGAAAAGGAGGGCAAGTAAAGGTGTTTATGTTTGCTTTTATTTTCATTTCTTTTCTTTTGTCCTAGTAGGAAACTTTTATGCTGCCCTTTCTGCAAGAAGGGGACCATATAGGATGTGTGTAAGAGCACGGAAAGGACAACGAAAATACAGTAAATACGAAAATACATTAAATACGTGTTCGTGCTGTGCTGGGAAAGGAGAGGTACCTCTCGCGTATACTAGCAGTACTGCATCGTCTCCTGTCGGTTTGCATTCTGCTGCAGAAAATAATGCTCCGCTTCTGTTGATGCCGTTTGCCTGGTCAAAATAGCGAGGCCAAAT
This sequence comes from Cibotium barometz, assembly GCF_041138505.1. Lineage (NCBI taxonomy): Eukaryota > Viridiplantae > Streptophyta > Polypodiopsida > Cyatheales > Cibotiaceae > Cibotium > Cibotium barometz. The sequence goes on from NC_141090.1 coordinate 43,375,199, forward strand.
AAAAGGATGCCATTTGCTTTCTCGAAACTCTAGCTATCGCTGATGATGATGCTGCTGCCCAGAAAATGCCGATGCAAATGCTGCCTCAGCTGCGCGTGCAGATGGAGATGGCGATGATGATGTTGAAGGGCCAAAGCGCTCGGAGCAAGGATCGAGCAGGACCCTGAGGAGCAGCGAGGAGGATGAGATCGACAGGGCGAAAGACAAGGACAGCAAGCCGGCACACAGCCAGGCATGACAGAGGAAGAAGGTGCTGGTGCAGGCCGAGACTGGGACAAGACAGAAGAACAAGAGGCAAAACAGATAAGCCTCTCAATGACGTGTTGGAGGTTCAGCATAGGGCATGAAGAAGCAGATGCTACCAGCAGGAGAACACAGAGCTTTAGCTGTGGCTATTTCGGATTTCGATTGGGTTCCGTCCTCTTCCTCGGTCTTGACCTTAATTCTATTACGCAACCACCTCTAGCATCTCCTCGTTCTCCTCGTTCTTCTCTGCCACTCTCGATAGCGTCTCGTCTAAACCGTGACTCTCTCTAGGATCTCTTCTCTAGTACTGTCTCTAGCATCTCCTCTAAAACCATCCTTCTCCTCCAACCACATGGCAAGGCTATGCAAAGGGGTAGACTGTGCACTCATAAACATTGGATGTCACTCCATATCCTTACGCCACCCACTTTGAGTTACCTTTCAAAGCTCCACACATGTTATTTCTATCTCACCTTCAAACATGGTGAATCTGTGGTGCCTCCATTCATGCACATGCAAGTGGTCCAAATCATGGATAGCTACAAACATGGTGAATCTCAAGTGCATGCATGCAAGGCAAGTGGTCCAAATCATGGATAGCTACAAACATGGTGAATCTCAAGTGCATCCATGCTTGCATGCATGCACATGCAAGTGGTCCAAATCATGGAGAGCTACTGTGAGATCCATAAGTGTCGAGAATGAAAAGTTGACTATTCATGAAATTGACAACTACAATTCAGCAACAATGAGTTTGAAATGGCAATAACAAAGGGAAGAAACAAGGAAGTATAGGAGGGTGTTTGGTCATAGTGCAACAAGCTACACACAATTTTATGCTCTTAAACAATGTCATTACACCCTCAAGTTCTCTCGCATGAAAGTAGTTTGAAAATCCCCTTGCTTTGTTTTAGGAATATAAAGGGGGCGATCGAGTCCAACCTATCCTATTCAACATGTAAAGGGCATATAAGCTCCAACATGCATAAAGAGCATCTATTACCTCGATATGAGAACCCCTATAGTGTGATGAAGGATCAACACTAGTCATGTTTACTTTCAAGCATCTTTAATAACCTTCAAACCCACTCGGACTAAATGAAAACAAGTGACACATGCACCAAGGTCATACATAGGAGGCATTTTGATGGTCTCAATTTTTAAAAAGGCACTTTTGACATAGTGACCCAACATGTGTTTATCGACTTTGTAGGCTTCAATATTACAAAGTTACAAACCAACATACAGTAGCCTTGAAGGCACTCGAGCTCCACTTCATTTGTAAGGTAACACATGTGTCAATGACTCCAAGCAAGCAATGAGAATCTTATTATTAAATAATAAATGCAAGTTTATATGTTATAAGGGATTTTCGTTGACTAACATATATGAGGAGTTCTTGTAAGTAAGTGAATGACACCACGACACTCTTAGGGCTAAAGCAACAGGGCAATAGTGACAAATTTATTGTTTGATCAATAAGTGTTGCTAAGTGACATTATTACCGATGCTCTTTTACGGGTGACACTAAAAGCATCACTGAACACCCATCCTAGTCCCATTATTGATCAAGTGAAATCCAAGTGTGAATAGGCACCTTAGGGTTTGCTAGTATGTAAGCAACCTCATTTATGGTTTAGGGTTGCTTGCTCATTTGTACTTTCTCGTTTTACTTCTAGAGATCTTTTATCTCTCTCCTTTGAGCTTTCCATTCTCTCTTGCACTCTAGACCCTTGTGTTCTTGTCATTGAGCATTGTGTGTGTGTGTGTGTGTGTGTGTGTGTGTGTGTGGCTCTCCATTATGCAAGATCCAACAAAGTCATCAAATAATTTTTTATACTTATTTTTTTTATAACAAGAGGAGAGGCAAATGAGGATGAGTGTCGGTGTTAGTCGAAGCTTGGGAGTGGAGCCCGTGAGTGACAAGGGAGATGGTGGCCATGTAGATGAGGAAGAGGGTGGTGGTGCACACTCCTCGAGCCACCATGAAGTGGACCATTAGACTTTGCTATAGCTACCTCTTCATTACATTTTTATATTCATCTTTGAGTGATTTTTACCCTTTATGCATAAATCTTTGTACACGTCTTTTTATATACATTTTTCTACACATTTTGAAGTGGTATATCTACCCTCCATATATGTATCTCTCTATATCTACCTTCCATACACACACACACACACATATATATATATATATACATATATATATATATATATATGTACGTACATATATATATATATATATATATATATATATATATATATATATATATATATGTATGTATGTATGTACACACACATATATATATATGTATGTATGTACACACACACACATATATATATATATGTGTATATATATACATATATATACATACATACATATATTATGTATATATGTATGTATGTATATATATGTATACATACATACATACATACATATATATATGTATGTATGTATGTATGTATGTATGTATGTTATATATATATATATATATATATATATATATATATATATATATATATGTATGTATGTATGTATGTATGTATGTATGTATGTATGTATGTATGTATGTATATGTATATATATATGTATGTATGTATGTATGTATATGTATGTATGTATGTATGTATGTATGTATGTATGTATGTATGTATATAATGATGTCGATGATAATAGCAACCCTTTTACTATATCGCAAATGCATTGATGTCGTGAAAATAATAATTATTAGGTTAGGTTGGAGACCAGGACCATTGATACTAACAAGTGTGTGTGTGTGTGTGTGCGACAGAGAGAGAGAAAGAGAGAGATGCATCATGCACAATTTCTTATAGGGGGAAAAACCAATCATTGGACATTGCTAAGCCATGTTTTTATTAGGCATCTCGTAGAGCGATGATTAGAAACCTAGCTATGCATCATGCATGGTTTCTTGTAAGGGAAAAAAAACTAGTCATTTAACGTTGCTAAGCCACGTTTGTATTAGGCATCTTGTAGTAGCAATGATTAAAAATGTCGCTATGTGTGTCATTTAATAGCAATGTGTTTAGTGCAACATTGAAGCAACACTTTTTGTGTCACCCCAACCTGTAGTAGTGTGACTAAATAAATTCAAACAACATTATAGATATTATAAAAAGGTACCTATACAAGTTTTTATATTAGAGTAAAGCCTCTATAGAAATATATATATATATATCAGGGTGCATACAAACTTACTAATAAGAAGTAAAAATACACATAAAAGTGTAACAGTCAAGAAGCCTAAGGTGCTACCAGAAAAAAGTAGAAGCTTGTTAGGTTAGTGAACATTACTCAAAAAAATCAATAGAAAGCACAACAACAGATCATAGAGAGCACGAGTTGAATGGTTAAGTGCAGGTGAGCAACTACTTAGGAATGGAGACAAGGAAGATCTTGAGCTTGTCTTCCAAGACTGGCTTGTATGAGAGAAGAGAAGGAACACAACACTTTCTTGTAGGAGAGTGGAGAAACTTGAGCTACATGCATTAGAGATACATTTTTTGGTAAACAAGCTAGCACTAGAAAAGAAGCACAATATTATGTTGAGAGCAATGGTCCATGGAACAAGGGTGATAGAAAGCATATAAGGAGCAATTAGAGTATTTAACATACCCCAAAAGCTAAACATAAACTTGCTCCCATGTAGTCTTCCCCACGCAATTTTAGCTCTACCAGTAGTGAGAGTTGTTTTAAAACATCAAATATGAGCCTAAGCTAGGGGGCCCAAGCAAACAACTTCCCAACACACCGTTTACTCTACCACCAAATACTCGTATGCCTTAGAAGGGGTGGTATGACGATGAGTGCAAAGTCACGCATCTAAAACTTCCTCCGAGAAAGGAACCTAAGGAGGTTAGACAAATCTCTCCACACACAAAATGCAAAGAGTTTTATGTTGTCTCACCCATTAGAAGAAGTTTTTGTTGATAAAGTGCAGAATTGTACCAACTCTTTCTAAGTGTAAACACCTTAGATGCATGGAGCTTCTTGGATATCACTAATCGCAAATTAATATGAAGAAAATAATGCCAATCCTCAAGATGTGCTTTACAATTTTAAATTCAACAATCATTACAATCGTATTCATCTCTCTCTCTCTCTCTCTCTCTCTCTCTCTCTCTCTCTCTCTCTCTCTCTCTCTCTCTCTCTCTCTCTCTCTCTCTCTCTCTCTCACACACACACACACACACCCCACCATACCTCATATAAATATAGCATCAACTCTCTTACGTTCCACCGCCATATGAATTTATAGAGAATACATGTAGTAGGACTTGAGTTTGAGGGATATCATTTTTATAATGAACATTCTCTTTCGCATGTCCTCATCTGGGTTTGTTAGTTATTTTATATTCTTTGGCAAATTATTCTATGAGATCTTCGTCATCCGCCCGCTGGCTTTGCCCTCAAAGCGGCCCAAATTATTCTATGATATCTTCGTCATCCGCCCGCCCGCAGGCTTCACCTTTTGTGGGAAACCCGAATACCTTTGCTCTTCTGAGTGATTCTGCCACTTTTGGAAGCTTGCAACATAATAGGGTTTCAATCTATAACCATTTGCTAGTTTAGGCAGCTTTACACCATCCAAGCTTGTCAATTTAAATGTCTCGGTTACAAGTTTCCTTGAGATTCGGTATGGGCTTGTCCACCTCATCTTGATCTTACTTGGATATGGTCCCATTCTGAAGGAGAAAAGTAGCATGGCATCCCCTTTCAAATATCTTAAACGTTGTGCTCCTATTCACTTGTAGCTTTCTCCTCTTCTGGACAATCTCTGTTGTCCATGCATTGAACATCCTCTTTTCATCAAGCTTTAGGAGTTGCTCTATTCTTTGTACTTTCAATTCTTCCAGAGTCAGCCTAAGGCACAACAACAATCCAAAGGCTTGGTGCCAAGAACTCCATAGTATACCATGCGAAATGGTGTGAGTATTGTGGTATTCTTATAAGTTTTCTTGAATACCCATAGTGACAAATGTAGCTTTGTGTCCTAATCTGTCTTGTTTTTATTCACTATCTTAATCAAGATTTCTTTCAAGATCGGTTTGATGGACTTTGCTTCGATTCTCCTATGGTGGGTAGTAGGTAGTTGACTTCATGTGGATTACCATGTGGTAGTCTAAGGTTCATCACTTCATTTAAAAAGTACGTTCCTTGGTTGCTCACTAGCTTGATTAGGCATTCGAACCTTATCATCATGATTGTTTCATATAAGAACTTGGATATGGATGATGATTTGTAGTCTCTCATTGTCTTTGCTTTTACCCATTAGTGCAGTATTCGGTGGCCTACCAGAATGCATTTGTCGTTTGTTTTCTATGCTACTAGTTTGAGCGAACCCACAAAGTCTAGCCTCCACTTTTGGAGTGGCTTCAAGGGCCGTATTGGGTTGTGTGGCATTATATCAGAAGCATTTAGCTGCCCCCCCCTATTGAAATATACAAGTGAATAGGGTGTGTGCGGGAACAAGCCCTTAGCAAGAGGCTGTAAAAGAGAATCTATAAATGTGAGAGAAGCTGTGAAAAGGTGAGAAGTATCTACTGGGAGAGAATAAAGGGTAGCATGAGGAGACTTAGGAGGTGTGGAAGAGGTGTGGAGATATTCTGGGAAGAGGTGGAGAGAATCAAGCAAAAGAGGTGGAGTGAATCAATGGGATTAGATGCTTGGATGTAAACTCTATAAATTGAGGCATTGGCCTAATGAGAATTTGCTGGTTTTTGATTATCCATGCCTACATTAAGCTATCAATTAATTTCTCACTAATCACGTCTTAATTATCATCTAATCTCTTTTCTAATGATATTGATTCTAGCATTTGATCCACCATAGCTCATCACATTGCTGCAAATTTAACATGGTATCAGAGCCTAGCCTAGAATCCATTAAGTTTATGAGCCCATTATATTGCTAATCACTTAGTTGATTAGGATTAGTAGATAATTAAGTTTTTACCTCTTTTTCAAAGAGCTCTCTGCACCCGCAGCCAGTGGAGGAGCTCTCTCTCCCTTCATACATAAAATTGGCCCAAACCACTTCAGCCACACATAGCCACAAGCCTTGTGCTTCAGCCCATTCGAAGAGGTGTGGAGATATTCTGGGAAGAGGTGGAGAGAATCAAGCAAAAGAGGTGGAGTGAATCAATGGGATTAGATGCTTGGATGTAAACTCTATAAATTGAGGCATTGGCCTAATGAGAATTTGCTGGTTTTTGATTATCCATGCCTACATTAAGCTATCAATTAATTGCTCACTAATCACGTCTTAATTATCATCTAATATCTTTTCTAATGATATTGATTCTAGCATTTGATCCACCATAGCTCATCACATTGCTGCAAATTTAACATGGTATCAGAGCCTAGCCTAGAATCCATCAAGTTTATGAGCCCATTATTTTGCTAATCACTTAGCTGATTAGGATTAGTAGATAATTAAGTTTTTACCTCTTTTTCAAAGAGCTCTCTGTACCCCCAGCCAGTGGAGGAGCTCTCTCTCCCTTCATACATAAAATTGGCCCAAACCACTTTAGCCACACATAGCCACAAGCCTTGTGCTTTAGCCCATTCGAACAAATCATCAAACCACCGAGCGCTGCAGCAGCCGATTTTTGCTAATTCGCCAGCGCCTTTTTTCTAAGGAGAATTGTAGATCTTGTCTACACCAGATGGAATGGCACTAATTCCTCTTGGCCCTAGGGGTTTTCAAGGGTGCTCTACAAGCTGGTGAAGACAGTTTTTGATTTGATCAAGTCTACAGTGAGATCCAAGCTCTTCATCAAATCTGCAAGGTGACTTTGGTAAAGCAGAGATTAAGCATTCAATGTTTGCTCAAATCTTGTGTTTCTTGGCTTAATCCTCTACTAGACTAATTGCTATTGATGGCCTTGAAAGGATTTGAGGATTTGAGCTCATTTGAACTCTAAGGCCCCAGATCTGGACTCCCCGCATACTCTGTTTTCTGCACACAAAATAGAGGTTTAATTTATTAATCAATGATTAATCAATATTAATCACTATTTTTGGTACAATTTAGGGTTCAAGTTAACCATTGGGTATCTGATACAGATCCCTATAGCTTCAGATTACAATTTGGAGATGGTTTGATACTCTAACCATTCCATACAGATTTATTACCCTTGGTTTAATGTAATTTCTGGTGAATTTATGCTGATAAATCTGTTGTAATCATCACCTAAACACCAGATTGAGTTGTAAAAGGGTAGACACTGCCCTTGAATCTTGAAATTGGATCAAGAGGTAAGACCCCTTCACATCATCATCATGAGTACGGCACAAGAGATAGCCAAATTTAATGGGGAGCAGTTTTACACACGGCAGACAAAAACCATGTGTCTGCTCATGAGGAAAAATATGTGGGGGCTAGTTGAGGGAAGAGATGAATGCCCAGAGGTGAGAGGGGAAAATGAGTGGAAGAGCAGGTATGAGAAAGCATTAGGACTTATCGCACTCAGATTAAATGATGAAATCATTTATCACATCATAGCGATACAATGGGCAAAAGATGCATGGGATGAACTCAATAAATTATTTGGCACTCGAGCAAAAAATTCAAAGATAAATCTGTTAATGCAATTCTACAAACTAGATATGAAGGAAAGTGAACCTTTAATCACACACTTGAACAAATATAAAAGCATTAAGCAACAACTGTCAACTATTCACAAAAAGGTAGAAGATGATGAGGCACTAGCAGTACTTCTGAAGAGTGTGGACAAAGGTGAATATGAAAACATTGTAGCAACATTAAAGAATGTACCTGAATTGAAGCTGCACAAGATAGAAGGAGCTCTACAAGAGCAAGAGACCAGGGTCAAAGAGAAGAAATGGCTGGACTCAACAATTGGAGAGGAAAAAGCATTCTTCACCCGAGGAGGATTCTCTCGAGGACGAGGACGAGGACGAGGAAAAGGTAGAGTAGGAGGAAGGACCTTCACTTGCCACAACTGTGGAAAGCCAAGACACATGGCAAGAGACTGCTACAGCAAATCCAGTGGAGAAGGAACGACATCGGCAAACTTCATGGAGGCTCCTAAGGAAGTGGAGTCAGATCATCTTTTATGTGAGAGAGAGAGAGAGAGAGAGAGAGAGAGAGAGAGAGAGAGAGACCCCACAACCCAATGTTACCTGCCCCAACAGAGTAAAACCACCTCTGAGCCACCAATGATGTAGGCCATGTTTGTGGTAGATGTATGTGTGAGCACTTTAGTGAAGGTCACGGGCACTTGTAGTAGCCTTGGACGACACATAGAGAGAGAGTGTGTGTCAAGGACTATGAGTAATACAGCAAGTGCATCCCATGCCTATTTTGAAGTCTTACATGACCGAATATGAGGAATAATGCTTCGCTTCACAAAAAGTGCAAGCAATGCATATGCCTGTGCATCTCTTCCATCCCATCTCGTTTGAGCAGCAGTGGGAGGTACTGGTGGTGCATGTGGAGGAGCCACACCTGTATCAGATTCTACTTCAGAGGTACCTGCAGCACCTGGTTGCACTGGTAGTTGTGAAACAGGACAAGTTTCACTACCATTGACCACATTCCAAAGGCCTTTAGCAACCAGTACATGCCTCATCATATAGGACCATAATGGGTAGTTAATCCCATCAAGTTTGTCCTTAGTAGCAGACAACATGTTGAATACATCACTACTGCCGGCCATGACTTTCTACCAAATGCAAAATCTTTCAACACACTGCAAGTACTCAGTATTCACTGTATGCAACTTTGGATGGCTGCCAACTGACTGAATCACCTGCAAAGTGTGTGAAAAATAACACAAAGTAGAGAATAGAGTGTTACTGGCAAAAGTATGATGGTCAATGTTGTTGAAGACATTGTAGATGCTGCTGCATACCAAATCTTTGCCGCTACACAGCCCAAACACCCAAAATCAAGCAGAACCAATCCAAAACGATGCCTCTCCAGAACGTTTGCAAACCTTGTGGTGCCCAATATACACCCGAAACACGCGCACAAATCGTGCTGCAGACCTCAAAAAATCTGTATACACCTTCTTCTCCTAAGAGGGTATCTCAATCGGAGACAGAAAAATAGGGTCATGAGAAGGGAGGTAGACTACTAGATCAAGTGTCAAGGAAACTAGCTCTCATACCAATTGTTGGAATTAGGGTTAGGGTTTCAACAATGCACACACATAAGATAGTGAAGTTGAGAGCACAAAAACTCACTATAATAGAATAAACAAATGCACACACATAAGATAGAGAAGCTGAGAGCACACAAACTCACTATAATAGAATAAACAAATGTGTGCTAGATACAAAAGATAAGTACACACCCCAAAATGAGTAGATAAGAGGGTGTACATATGCACGGGGGAAAAAACCTCCTAGTGAGGGAAAAAGTGCCCCTGCGGTCCAAGTGTTTTCACACACATCACTACCATATAATGCTACAATATTGTGAATGTCAATGTAGATTAGTGGCAGGGTTAGTGTGCGAGATGTGCATGGATCCATTGGGCTTGCTTCAATGGAAATCTATTGACGCATGGCGCATGGCGATTATTTATTTGACAGTGGTAGTAATATTTTATGTGCACATTAGTGTGCAACATTTTGATATACATTAGTTCTAGTTCATGAGTGAACCTTAAAGTGCTCACATTTTTGTATTTAGGCTTATGCAAGCCCAATGTGGAGATCCATATTTTTGGCTACATGTATTTTTGGCTCTTGTTTTTTGTACAAGGAAATATATTTAATAAATACACCATGAAGAGGACGTGAGCCACTCTCATGATGGGGGAGATTTAACCCACTCTTGTGTCGCGTGCATAGCTTTCTTCTATTTTGAGCTTGAGTATTTCTTTCAAGTTGATTTTTAATAGAGGGCCAATCGTGAGCTTCCAATAATTGTAACATCTGAGACATCCACAAACAAGTGGAATGTCAGCTCATAATTAGGCTATTAGAGGACGGGAGCAAAAGCAAGAATCTTCTTTAGATTTTGAAATACTTTTTGACATCCTTAGACCAGATGTACTCCACATTCTTAGTAGTCAGCCAGTACAGAGGCATCATTCACCTCCACTTTTGCTGGATCTACTGCCAACCCTTCTGCTGACACTATGTGTCCCAACAGGGATCCACTATTCATAGCAATTGCAAACTTGGTCGGGTTCATACTTAGCTTGGCTTCTCCTTGATATTGCAAAAACTTCGGTACATTATGACCCTGATGGCGCCAATTGCTTGTGGTATATAGAGAACTTTTCGAGATTGCCCGATGAGGTACTTTGTTCTTGGAAGTGGGGAAACCAAGCAAAGTGGCTGGTTCACCCCAAAGCTACTTCTATGGTGAGTAAGGCAAACTCTCCATCAAATGGCGCATTGCTTTTCCATGAAATAGGTCCTAGGGGCCCATTCCCATCTAACCATGGACACACTGATAAATTCATTCCCTTAATAGGAGGCCATAGCATCGAAATCCCATTTGACCCCGAATACACCTACATGGATGAACGGGGGGGGCCACGGAGGGGATAGATTCAGTCCTCGCCTCGATCTAACCACTTTTCCAGACAGAGCGCACTAGTTGCTTCAAGTGGTTTATTTTCTTCTCGAACACACTGAAGTCATCCAAGAAGACTCTCATGAAGGAGGTCATGTACTCATAGAATATTTCCTAAACTATTCTTTGGAATGTGGCAGGAGTAATCTTTAGCCCAAAAGTCATGACATTGGAGGTAAATGCTCCCTACTCACTCCATCACAAGGCCATCTTTTCTTTGTCCTCTCCTTAGTGATCTTTACTCGATTTTACCCAACTGAATCCATAAAAAAATGAGTACATCTTGTGTCCTGTCACTACATCTAACAAGGAAGTTGTGAAAGGCAACAGGAATGGATCTACAGTGGCTGCAGCATTGAGCTTCCTATAGTCAATACAGACCCTAAGCTTCCCATTGTTCTTTGGGATAATGACTATGGGTGACACCCATTCAACCTTATCCACTAGGTAGACGAACCCAACTCTCAGAAGTTTTTTGATCTTCTCCTTGACTTGCTTTGCATCCTGTATCTGCTCTGTTTTATGGAAATCATATCCTCCTTCATATCGATCCTATGCTAATAAAAGCTTGGGTCAATTCCCTTCATGTCAGTGTAGCTCCATGCAAATACATCCTTGTAGGATTTTAGTAATTTATGCAAATCTTTCTTCAATTCCTAACTTAATTGAGCACTGATCTGCACCATGCACTGCTCCTGTTCATTACCCAAATTACTTTCTTCTAGCTGATCTTCTTTCACTCTAATTCTGTGGGTCCTATTCATTTTCTCTTCCTCTTTGACTGCTAATTTTACCCCTTTTTTGTTCAACTCCCTCTTCCGAGACTTTTGTCTTACTGGTCCATGCCTTCCCAATCTCTTCTTGATGATCTTTTGTTGTTGTTATCTTCTCTAGATGCATCATCAAGACTTCAAGATCGTATTTCATCACGATCCATTCTACGTCTATCTTAAACAAGAATAACAGATTTGGATTCTCCCTTGGCCTCTTCATCGTCTTCTATAGACACCTTCCAGGAAGTTCAATCCTTCTACATGCAAAGGTTGATTGGTAGCATTTATTTTGTCTTTATTTTCCACAGACACCTTTACCTTCTTCTTTCCTTTTCGAATGGTGATCTAGTCATACTCTCAGTTGTGCTTGATTGTCTCACTTCTGAGCCAAGGCCTCCCTAGAAACATTGGAAATGTACCTAATATTTCTATCATTTTTAAGACAATAAATACCTTGGGGGGTTCAGCTAAAAATATGTAAGTATACCACGTGAGTTCAAATGAAATGTTTTTTTTAAATTAAAAATTTAAGGTAAATTTACAGAAATACATTTACAAAAGGGGTTTTGTAAATCAAATTTGGATAAAAACCCGTAAGTTCATAAAGAAACAAAGGTCATTTTATTCATGAAAAATTAACAGGTAAGGGCTTTTTTTAAGAGGGTTTCTTAGTTGCACCCCTCGAGATATATACCACTGGGAAAGTGCATCTTGCTATTTCACTTTCCTCCTCTCAGACAATTCAGACTGGCCTAACTCTTCTTTAATCGACTATAGCATGAGTAGCACAAGCTAACACAAAAGAGGAGAGTAAGAACAACAATAAATAAGTATGTATGGGTAAGTAGAGGAATAGGGACCTCTTATATAAGCACAAGATGATGATAAAGAAAGAAATAAAGATGATGTTGTTGAGTTGGTAGTTGGCCAAATGGACTAGGAAGGTCGTGCTAGGTTGGAAGATGGAGATTAGATGTAAATTTAGAGATAAAAGCACATTTTATTCACCAAAGATGACATTGAAAAAATACGGATATGATTTAGAGAGAGAGAGAGAGAGAGAGAGAGAGAGAGAGAGAGAGATTTGATACATTAGAAATATGAAAGAGCAATTATTTATTGATGCTAAAAATAAATGAATTAAAAAGAAAAAAATAGGTAAAGTTTGATCTTACAGAGAATGAAGCAAAAGTCAAGTATGTGAACTAAGCAAGCTTAGATGCTAATCAAGAAAGCATAAAACACTTCGATTAAGCTAAATGAGAAGAATAATCATACGAGAACTCATAGGAAAACAACATGAATTGGGGCCTAGATAAAAAGCATGTTGCATAGCCTCACCTTTATATTAATGGAATCTATGACCTTTAATTTCTATACATGGAGATAATTTTTTTGTAGTATTAAAAATTTGGCCATGGCATAGGACAACAACATGAAACGATAAAAGGTGGGAATGTGGTGGTAGGACCTTTAAAAGAGCATGGATGTTGTGGCTTAATTATAAACATACATTTTCAAGCTTTGCAAACTAAATGAGAACCTTATATTTGGCAATACATGTAGAATTCGTAATAGTGAAGAAACCTTTTCATCTCACTTTACACCATCCCAAAAGAGCGTTATTCACATGTGACGCATTGAACAATGCAAACAAGTTTCTAAACATGTGGTTTCCATCCTACATTGTATGAGCATGTTTAAAAATTGAGTGCTACTACTCATGTATAATTAGATATAGATATATATAAGTGTGTGTGTGTGTGTGTGTGTGTGAAAAACAAGAGAGAGAGAGAGAGAGAGAGAGAGAGAGAGAGAGAGAGAGAGAGAGAGAGAGAGAGAGAGATGTGTTAATATTAGGTCTACATTAATACTTTGTAAGTGAGGGGAAGTAAAATGTTCTCCCAAATTTATTGATAGGTAAGAGTTCTCCAAAATGTATGCATTGCGAATGGTTGTTTTACTCTAAGGTTGATTTAGAAAGGTCATTGTAGGTGGGGGGAGGGAGGACTCTCTCTAGGGGGGGACGGTGGGTAGGTGATAGGTGGGCATATTTTAGGATGGGGCACTTGACGTAGCCATTTCTCTTAACAAAGGCATGTAAATGTTTCTCATGATAGATGAGAAAGAGAGAGAGAGAGAGAGAGAGAGAGAGAGAGATGTGTTAATATTAGGTCTACATTCAACACTTTGTGAGTGAGGGGAAGAAAAATGTTCTCCCAAATTTATTGATAGTAGGTAAGAGTTCTCCAAAATGTATGCATTGTGAATGGTTGTTTTACTCTAAGGTTGATTTAGAAAGGTCATTGTAGGTGGGGGGAGGGAGGATCCTCTCTAGAGGTTGATTTAGAAAGGTCATTGTAGGTGGGGGGAGGGAGGATCCTCTCTAGAGGGGGACGGTGGGTAGGTGATAGGTGGGGGGAGGGAGGATTCTCTCTAGAGGGGGACGGTGGGTAGGTGATAGGTGGGCATATTTAAGGATGGGGCACTTGACGTAGCCATTTCTCATCATAGATGTTAGAGAGAGAGAGAGAGAGAGAGAGAGAGAGAGAGAGAGAGAGAGAGAGAGAGAGAGATGACAATTAAGTGAGTGAGGGGAGCCAAGGTGTTCTCTTTGCACTTCTTATAACTAAAAGGTTTATTGAGAAAGGTACATGTTAGCCAGTGAAAGAGAGTGAAAAAGGATACATACTAGATAATGCAATAGATGACCTCATATTGAGAGTGAAAAAGGATACATATTAGATAATGCAATAGATGACCTCATATCAGTGTTGTTATGAGCCATGTGAAAAAATCTAGGAGATAATCAAGGATTGATAGAGACATTTGTGGATTTAGATACTTCCATTTATGATGTACTTGGAGTCTAACTTCTAGAGAATTTTAGTAAATACATCGATGTAAACTTTGAGCTCGCTATCTTGCAAGGCTTCATTTTATTAAGCTCTTAATTATCTTTTTTATTCATATTAATCAAATATGATTGTCATTTGCTTTAATTCTCCTTGGTTGGTGCTTAGGAGTTATCTTCTCCCTACCAAGGAGTGATTAGTTTTAGGTCATCGTTTCTTCTCATCATCCGCTAGGTTAGAGGTGAGAGATAGAGAGACAGAGAGAGGGGGGGAGGCGAGGGCACGGCTGTGTTGGCCAATAACTGCAACAAGGAAGTGGGCAAAGATAGCAGGGTTCACACAACATCATCAGCCACCTTGTGAGGACAAGTAGTGTGCAGCTAGCTAGCGCATCCTCCTCTTGGTAGCTAATTTAGAAGCAAAATAAACCTCGCTGTACAAGGGGCCATCCGTCAATGAGATCGTCAATTTGCAGAAGTCTTGTTTTCACACACACTTCGAGACACTTTAAGGATCCTTAGGCAGAGCGGACTCATATGTAAATAGACTCCTTGGGCGAGCCGACTCATATGCTAAAGACAACTTGTGGAATCATGGCGGTGAGATCATAGCATTTTATCACACCCAAATTTTCACCAATAAACATAATGATTCCATAATGTGCTTAAAAGTTTTGTACTTAACAAAGAATATTAACATAGTGATTTCTAGTGCCTTGTCCTCATCACATGTCAAAAATGTATGTATAGGGTGTTGATCAAATTATTTCATAAAATGAAATGCATATATGTAATTATATCTCTATGTCAAGGAGAGAATGGACACCTAGTTCGAGATGTAATGTATGGCTTGTGTCGTTGATGTAACATCGTCTCTAGCCACATGCAATCGAAATGGATTCAATACAAGCAAGGATTTGGTTGTTGCCCATGACCTTGGGCCACACCATCTCTGACCAAGTTGAGACCCCACACCATCTTTGACCAAGTTGAAATTGAGATGTAGGGTCTAAGATATAGTGGAGTTTAGATATGCATTCCCAAAGAGAAGGTGTTAAATTTGGATTTCATTGACACTTTGTAAATTGTGAGTGATGGGAGGCAAGAGTTCTCCAAAATGTATGCATTTTATATGGTTATTTTTCTCTAAGGTTGATTATGAAAGGAATGAAATTTGTTGAAAGGGAGAAAAAAAGGGTAAATTCTTAATGATGTAGTGGATGATGTTAGATAAGTGATGCTATGAGCCATGTAAGCTTATTGAGATATCTTAGGAGAAAACCAAGGGTTAATTAAGAGAAATTATGGATCTATGTGTTTTCATTTGGAGCTATAAAATGATGTACTTGCTCTCTACTTTCTAGTGAAATTTTTGATGAATAGATTGATGTGATTTGTAAGCATTATTTACTCTATTTCTAGATAAAATTTTGATGAATAGAGTAATGTGATTTGTAAGCATTATCTTACCAAGCTACTTCATTTAGTTAAGCACAGTATTATCTTGTTTATCCTCCCTAGCTAAGTTTTTTTTTTTTTTGAGAGAGAGAGAGAGAGAACCACCATTTTTATGGAGTTGAGATTTCAGGTGCCAACATTAGATTGAGAGGGGAAGGGAGGTTTTGGGGGGGCTAGGGAGTATTTTATGCAACTACACATATTTTTTGTTATTAAGGACTACAAGCATAGATTTTTATGAGTGTATATTTTGCATTGGGAGGTAGTGGGAAAGCAAAAAGTTTGTTATTCAATTTGTCACATGATTTTGTGCACAATACGTCTTTACAAATATATGATTTTAGCATGCTTCATTGAGGTTTGTCTCTTTGAATCATATCCCCAACGTGTCTGATTTTAGCATGCTTTATCGAAGTTTGTGTCTTTAAATCATCTCCTCAACGTAACAACATGGCATCAAACCTTACCATCATCATATATTTTTATATTCGAAGTGCTACTTTACATAAAAACGTTTACCTTTTTTTGGGTTCCCTATCAACATTTTTTCTTGACTTGCTTTATGCATCATGGACAAAGGGCATGACTTACAATTATTGATGGTGGGTAGAATTTGGTCTTGCACTCAAGTTATACATCATGATCTTGAATGTAGAGTGTTGTTTTTTAATTTGTTAGAAAACTATTGTAGTCCACCAATGTAAATAAAAATATTGAGATTTTCATAAAGTTACAATAACTACTTTGATACAAAAAAAACTTTACCTTTATTTGTCCTCTATTGATAATGGCTAGCATCTTGCCTTACTATATGCACTTATGGACAAAGGGAACTAAATATTGTTGAGGGGTAGAGTGTGGTTTTATGCTCAAGTAGTACATCTCTTCTCCATAAAAGGCCTTGAAAGTAGGGTGTTGTTTTTGAGTTATCAACAAACTATCATAGGCCATAAATGTAAATCACACCCCTTAGATATATTGAGAATTTTATGAAGTTACAACAACAACTTGATGTACATGCTTGGTATATCGTATGAAAGTAGCATTATGCTTATATCATTATGATACAAAATGAAGCTATTTTATTGTAATATGCTCTAAGGGCTAATGAATGGGTCATGCATGAAAAAGAGTTAATAAAATAAGACACAAAAGCCTAGAAATCTTCTACTAGAGTTGGCTTAAAGTGGTTAAATTTCATGTTTTGATAATTACACATTAGATGATCATAAAAACAACTTCACACTGAGGAGAGTGCCTTGTGAAATAAAAATAGGTTCAACACAATGTAAATCTAATAGTTATCTTTAAACAAGAATCTCATCTCACAACTTTCTAGACTTTCTCTTTAAACAAGAATCTCACAATTTTCTAGACTTCTTCCTAACTCTTCCACTTAAACTTCCTAGAATGACCTGGCATAATGCAAGTGACTATTTGGTCTTTGAGAAATGTTACAATTATCTTGCTTCTTAAAAATCTTTGAAACTCTATTTTTTTAGATTTTGATTTCCAATCACTGATTTGTCCAATCTCTGCCCATAGCCTTCATCTTTTCTTCAAATCTTTGCCCTCGTTGCTAAAATTTAACCCATCTTTGACTAAAATATTATGTAGTCTTGAAATTAATCCTAAGATTAACACTATAACCCTGTCATCACCTATGGTGTCACTCCATAGAGGTTTCCCATAAAGTGCAGTGGGGGCCACATATCCTTTGGAATTATTTATATCTTTAGCTATGCCTTCTGTCCATGCCCTTGCTTGCTTCATCTTTGGGGTCTTCTAGATATTCTCCTCTCATGAAACAAAAGTGTTGTTGGGAAGCCTCTCATTTTGGAATACATGACATGGGAGTCATTGAGAAGGCAAGCTAATGTGGTCAAGCTACATATACTCCAAAGGGATCCCAAAGGCAGTGTATAAGATGAAATGATATATATACTCAAAGGGATCCCTCCTATATATAGTCCAAAGGGACCCCTCCTATACATACTCCAAAGCGACTCCTCATATCTACTCCCCCAAAGGTAGTGTGGAAGATGAAAAGATATATATACTCTAAAGGGACCCCTCCTATCTACTTCCCCAAAGGCGCTGTAGAAGCTAAAAGGGTATACTTAGTCCAAAGAAGCCCCTCCTATCTACTCTCCTAAAGACAATGCGAAGATCCCCCAAAGGTAGTGTGGAAGATGAAAAGATATATATACTCTAAAGGGACCCCTCCTATCTACTTCCCCAAAGGCGCTGTAGAAGCTAAAAGGGTATACTTAGTCCAAAGAAGCCCCTCCTATCTACTCTCCTAAAGACAATGTGAAGATGAAAGGGACCCCTCCTATCTATTTCCCCAAAGGCGCTGTAGAAGCTAAAAGGGACCCCTCCTATCTAAAGGGACCCCTCCTATCTACTTCCCCAAAGGCGTTGTAGAAGCTAAAAGGGTATACTTAGTCCAAAGAAGCCCCTCCTATCTACTCTCCTAAAGACAATGCGAAGATGAAAGGGTGTATATAGTCCAAAGGGACCCCTCATATCTATTCCCCCAAAGATAGTGTGGAAGATGAAAGGGTATATATAGTCCTATATCTACTCCCAAAGCTTGTCTTTTGTGGACTAGGAGGGTTGTTTAGGCAGAGTGAGGACTTGCCTTAGTATGCCAAAGCCTCTGTAGGTCCATGTAGATGTGTGTGGGTGCTAGGTAGCCCATAGAAGGGGCACGTTAGGCACATCTATTAGTTGAACCATCCTCCTTTTGAGTGTGTGGGCAACTCTTGGTTTCTAAAATGGTATCAAAGCCTTGATTCATGGTCCTAGGCCATTTCCCTCCATGTTCAATTGGAGGGGGATTTTGGGGAGGTGCAAATCTCGTAGTGTGGGTAGTGGGGACTGCAAGATGGGAAAAGGGATGCCAAGGAATACCACATGCAAAAGCACTACAAAGGCACTATGGAAGATGAAAGTCAAAATGGTCCCTTCCTTTCTTCAACTCCAACATGTTTCAATTTTTTGGAAGTCTAGAGGGCTATTAGGAAGAGTGGAGACTTGCCTTAGCCTACTAGAGCCTTCAAAAGCCCATGTAGATGTGTGTGCCTCCAAGGGTTCTAGCTGCCTTGGTGAGGGACATGTTAGGCACATAGCTGACCACCACCATCCTCCTCCTTAGTGTGTCACAACTTTTAGTTTCCAAGATAAGCCACCCACCAAACTAGTAGAGGAAGCAACAAGCTCACAAGCCCGAGTTTTCCCTATAACACCCACTCCCCAAGTGGTAACAAAGACATAGATGTCCCCCGCTCAATAAAATAAGGATAAATGGATATTGGAAGATGACATAAAGGCTAAAAACATAGCCCCACAAATGCCACAAACTACATGGAGGCTATCAATTGGCTATCTCTAGTAGGGTTGCCATAAAAGAAAGTTTAAACAAGCCAACCTTGAAGGCTAGAGGTGCCATTTTGGTTTTGGAAGTATGAGTCATTAGCCTCCTATAGAATTATGTAAATCACACTTTCAAGACATCATGCAAAGGAGAGTAGAGTAGCTCTGAAACACACTAAAGAGCTCTTGGTCAGCCAACAAAAGCATGTCAACTTATTAAAGACCCACACAAAATTTATATAGCTTCTCAACAAGATGCAACATGAGCTAAAGATGTGGAGATAGACCTATATAAGGTTAAAGTTGAGCAACAAAGAAGTGAAACCCAAAAGATGTAGGTTGAGTTAGAAGCTATAAAAGCTTTATCCAAAGACACAAGCAACTGAGCTAAAGACCAAGGAAGCTAGAAGTGTAATCTTAAAACTCAACTGACAAATAAGGAGCCAGAGGGGGAAGCAGTCGAGGATCAATCTAATCAAAATTCTCTCAACCAAATATTACAAGAAAATGATATAGGGAGCTCAAGGCAACAAAGTAAGGAAAATCATCATCTAGTCTCAGAGTACCTCACCATCAAAGTAAGGAAAATCATCTAGTCTCAGAGTACCTCACCATCAAAGTCAATGTTTTGTTGGCACCAACTCTAGGAACTCACTCACCTAAAGCATAACCCCTTGTACTCTTGTCCCTCTATCGAACATAAATCCATCACCTCAACCATCTCTAACTTGATGTCCACCTCAAGGCAACAAAGTAAGGAAAATCATCATCTAGCCTCAGAGTACCTCACCATCAAAGTCAATGTTTTGTTGGCACCAACTCTAGGAACTCACTCACCCAAAGCATAACCCCTTGTACTCTTGTCCCTCTATCGACCACAAATCCATCACCTCAACCATCTCTAACTTGATGTTCACCTCAATCAACCATATCACTTTTCTAGGATTATTAACAAGCTCCATGCATCTGTTCATTTGCTATGCCCATCTTTTCAATGCTTTTCTTATAAGAGGAGGTCTCCCTAGTGGTGCCCACTGATATCTTCAACCTCCTTGATTTTCTTCTTGGAGGAGGTCTCCCTTGTGGTGCCCCACTAATATATTTAACCTCCTTTCTCATCCCATCATTCCAAATTGGAATTATGGTGTAGGATCTTAACAAAGTTCACAAAGTTTGAGGAAGATAACTACCTAACACTCCAAAATCTCATGGCACTCATGGATTACCTAGCTAATGAAGATATACTCCATGAAGGTCTGAAGTGTTTGGTAGAGAAGGCTATAAGCTAGATGAGACTAGATGCTTGATACCTAGATCAATAATGAGAACCCCCAAAGGATATCATTATTCTATACTACAAGTATATGTCTATAGGAGGGATCCCTTTAGAGTATATATATCCTTTCATCTTCTACATTGCCTTTGGGGGGGAGTAGATAGGAGGGGTCCCTTTGGAGTATATATATCCTTTCATCTTCCACATTGCCTTTGGGGGAGTAGATAGGAGGGGTCCCTTTGGACTATATATAACCTTTGAGCTATATAGAGTGTGATTTTTGAGGGAGTTTGGTGGAGGGAGCTTTTCTTGGCTGTCCTCTCTCTCTACTTGAACTATCTCTCTCTAACTATTGCCACCACCATCTCCGCCCACCACCTCTCCCAGCCCAGCCCAGCCCACCCTCCCTCTCTCTCCTCTCTCCTCTCTCCTCTAAACCCTCTTCCCTCTCTCTCTCTCTCTCTCTCTCTCTCTCCCCCCTTCTCTCACACACACTCCCCCCCCTCTCTCTCTCTCTCCTCTCTCCCTTCCTTTCTCTCTCCCACCCTCCCTCTCTCTCCTCTCTCCCTTCCTTTCTCTCTCCCACACCCTCCCTCTCTCTCCTTCTCCCACACTCCCTCTCTCTCTCTCTCTCTCTCTCCCCCCCTTTCGCTCTCCCACCCTCTTCCCTCTCTTGTCCCACCAGCACCTAGCCCACACTACCCTTTCTCTCCTTCTCCCACCCTCTTCCCTCCCCCTCTCTCTTCCCTCCTTTTCACTCTCCCAGCCACCCTCCCTCTCTCTCCTCTCCCTCTCTCCCTCCCTCTCTCTCTCTCCCACCCTCCCTCCCTCTCCTCTCTCCCTCCCTCTCTCTCATCTCTCCCACCCTCCCTCTCTCTCTCCTCTCTCCCTTCCTTTTTCTCTCCCCACCTTTCCTCTCTCTCATCTCTCCCACCCTCCCTCGCTCTCCTCTCTCCCTTCCTTTCTCTCTCCCACACACCCTCTCTCTCCTTCTCCCAGCCTCCCTCCCTCTCCCTCCCTTTTGCTCTCCCACCCTCACCCTCTTCCCTCTCTCTCTCTCCTTGTCCCACCACCACCCAGCCCACACTACCCTCTCTCTCTTTCTCCCACGCTTTCCCTCCCGTTCACTCTCCCACCCTCTCTCTCTCTCTCTCTCTCTCTCTCCTTCTCCCACCCTCCTTCTCTCTCATCTCTCCCACCCTCCCTCTCTCTCTCCTTTCTCCCTTCCTTTCTCCCTCTCCCACCCTCCCTCCCTCTCTCTCCTTCTCCCACCCTCCCTCTCTCTCATCTCTCCCACCCTCCCTTTTGCTCTCCCTTCTCTCCTTCTCCCACCCTCTTCCCTCTCTCTCTCTCTCCTTGTCCCACCACCGCCCAGCCCACACTACCCTCTCTCTCCTTTTCCCACCCTCTTCCCTTTCTTTCACTCTCCCACCCTCCCTCTCTCTCCTTCTCTCACCCTCCCTCCCTCTCTCTCCCTCCCTCTCTCTCCTTGTCCCACCCTCCCTATACATAATCATTCAGATGTTATTACATATGGATGTTATTATATGTGCATGTGATTTCATGGTACTCCATGCCTTTTGCACGTGATTTCATAGCATTTAAAGCCTTTGCATGTGAGTAAAATTAACAAGGTGATGAGTACAATTAATAAGGTGAATAATTTCAAGATTTATACTACAAGCTATCTACTATGCCTTGCGTAAGAAGCAATGAAGAATGTAAATTTATTAAGGTCAATAATTTTTCAATTATGATTGTTGAGATCATGGCCTAATTATTTGAGAGGAAGAGGGAGTGAGAGAGAGAGAGGGAGTGACAGAGATAAGAACATGACACTGCTATTCAAAACATATAATAAAGCTAAAATCTGATATAATTAATCATAACAACAACAAACCCACAATTAATACAAAAGACATCGCGAGCTATACTTGAAACCACTTTATTCCAAAAAAAAGGTTATTACATGGGCTATTGCAATCTAACATTGTTTAAAATTGAAAACATACTATAACTACCTATGGATCTACACCTATACACTTTTTTGGGCTACTTTATTCTTTGACTCCTCCCATAAGGGCTCCTCCGTCTCTTCAGCAATTTATCCAAAACTTCGCCAAGTACCGATGGCACTTCTAATCTTCATGTTCCACACGAACAAATCTCCATAATCAATAGGCTCATTTGCTAGCATCTTTGTTCAAAGATTGCGGGCCTCTGCCATGATTCTGAGATGTTCTGTTGCATCTTCGCCCATTTTGTTGCATAAATCTTTGCAAACCCTTTCTAGGGTTTCCTTCAGAGTATAGCTAGGGCCATTAGAAGAAGCCATTAGAGATGAACAAAGGTAGTTGATGGTCGTGAGGGTTGTAAGGAAGAGAACAATAGAGGGGAGAGAAATACAATGAGAGGGCGAGAGAGGCAACAAGAGGGAGAGGAAGGCAAAATATTTGGAAGTGAGGATTAGAGTAAGAGGTAGGGGTCAAATTTATAGATACACAAAGTAAAAAGCAAAAAGCTACTTTGCATGGTTACCCACTAAATTTAGAAAAGTAGATGCTTGGCTTTTCCCTAAATTTAGAAAAGTAGATGCTTGGCTTTTCCCTAAATTTAAAAAAGTACATGCATGGCTTTTCCCTAAATTTAGAAAAGTAGATGCATGTTTATCCACTTTTTTTAAAAGTAGATGAATAGAATGAACATATTCAAGAAATTGACATATAACCATATTAATTGTCTTGCTAAAACATTAAAAAAATGAAAAGTAATTAGTCAAACATTTTATTATTGCAACATGAAGAATCTTTTCAAAACTACAATACAATGTCATCAACAGTACTAGGTCCTTTTTACATTATTCTCTTGCTGTTGAACATTCTTATTAGGTCCTCCTTTTTTAGAGTGGGTTGATGTATAAACATATTATGGTTAGTATCTAACCCAAAGATATGCAAATATACAAAGTAAAGGTGCTTACATGCACAATGTGATCGTCTAGCACCTACCTTGATTTGAAAATCGAGACATGTGCATGATGAATTCTTTCCCATAGTCACCCGGTATTTTTCATTGCGCACTAGTGATTCCTCAGTCGTCTTAGTCACAAAAACTTCCATCTGCCCAACTTTAATGACCAAATGCTCAAATACCATAGCTATACTTGAAATTGCCGAATCTATTCACTTGGCTACCATATCTGATATGACATTTTTGTACCTTATTGACCATTGGCCTACATCATTTGCTTCTTGTACATTTTTGTACCTTATTGACCATTGGCCTACATCATTTGCTTCTTGACATTGTCCCTTTTGCAACACAAACCCACCAGCCTCCAATTCTCGAATCTCATCCACAGTTAGGTTTGTATCTCGTCCCACTGGGGCCAAACAACCGAGGGTCTAGAAGGTGATTAACAAAAGGTGTTACATACTCTCCAAGTATGATCCACACTGCTATTACCAAATCGCAGGAACTGATGCCTTTGCCCCCCATACCATAGAAAGAAGGAGCTGGAACACCTTGCCCAAAGTTCTTGATGCTCTTTCTGCACTTGCCATCTTGGCCACTTAACCATCCTTGCAAGTTACCTTGCTGTGTAGAGATGTTCGACGTATAGCCCACATTGAAGCGTGTATGTCACTCTCCACAATTTCTTGTAGCTCTACTTCAATTGTCTCTCCCTCTACATTTTTTTGACCACATGTAGTTAAAGGAATAGTGGGTGGAAAGCTTAATCTCCTACCTTGTTTCTTGTATGGCTGGTTTTCTGTGACATACTTTGGGCGATGTGATGAGTTATCTTCCTTAAGATTTATAATTGTGGGTTTTCGACGTCGGCTAATAGTAATGTTACCACCAAAAAAGTTTGGTTGCACGTGCATTGGTGTGCCACTCACTGCTTCCTCCACCAATCTGCTAGTGCTTGACGGACTTAGGGCTTTTGATGTTCTAGCCTTCTCTATCAACTTTGTTATTGTAGGGCCTGCTCCATGATATTTGCCTTGCATGAATGCATGCTTCTTGAAATTTTGAAAAAAATTATACTCATTTGATAAAAATGATCATTATAAATAATGTCATTAATACATAAAATCTAAAAATCGTTTTCAATAATTATACCATACAATAAATGCATGCATAACTATCTCTCATTTATTGATTATTCCATAACTAACTTCTATATAATGATTATTCCATAACTAACTCTTACATAATGATTATTCCATAACCAACTCTTACATAATGATTATTCCATAACTAACTCTCATATAATGCTTATATAACTTTTATATCTCTGCCGTGATCCCAATTTAAGTTTTAACCTTTTTATCGTCTCTTTTATGATTCCATCCATTTTTATTTCAAATATAAGAGTACATCCTTGTATTCCCCAACAATGCACGGGAGAATTTGAAAAATTCAAAATGCAACATCTGAACATGTCTATCATCATCCATCATCATGGTCATTGCCATCACCATCATAATGAAGGTATCTCCTTTAAGTTTACCCACAATTACAAAGTTATGCTTACAAAGTCAACTTGTTGAAATATAGGAAATGGTAACTCCTCATCATTGGAAATGAGTGATGGAAGAAAATAATGTACTGCCTAACCCCTTAAGTACATGTTAAGCTGGCACATACAAGGAAGGTGGACTACATTGAAAAGCAATTACATTGTACATCATGCAACATGTGTCATATGTAGTGGATTGTGACATTATACTTTTAAGTAATGATGTACATCACTAAGCACATATGAGTGAGTTGTCCTTAGTGTGATGTACACCCACTAAAGGCTTACCCACTAAGGGCGATGATTACCCTTAGTGGGCAAGCTTGCCCACTAATGGCGACGGTCACCCTTAGTGGGGCACCCACCCCCAAACTCAAAACGCGCTCTCCCCCCCTCCCAAATAACGTACTCCATGCGCTCTCTTCCCCCCTGCAAATTCAAACATGCTCCCCCCCACAAACAAAGCACTCTCTCTCTCCCCCCAAAACAAAATGCTCTCTCTTTCTCCCCCCTCCCCCCCCCCCAAACAAAACATGCTCTCTCTCTTCAAAACAACTTTCTTATCCTTCCCAAAACAAAATGTTTTTTTTTTCTTTTCCCTCTCCTTAGAAGCAAAACTCTTTTCCTTTCTTTAAAAACACTCTCACACACACCCTTGTCCTCTCTACCTCTCTAAATCCTAAAAAGATAGTTTTCTCTCTTTCTCTCTCTAACTAACTCTTTCTTCACTCTCTTTTTTTCCTCTCTCTATACCTTTTTTTTTCCTCTCTCTATACCTTTTTCTCTCCTCTTTTTTTTTTCATTGTTTCTTCTCTTCTTCTTTGTTTGTTCCTTCTTTCTCTTCTTTTAAAACCCTAATTTTTTAAAATTTAAAGTTTTTTTCTCTATTTATATCTATCCCTCTATTTGTATCACCTCTATTTATATCTATTGCTTTTTTGATCTATTTTTATCTTTTGTTTTCTTATATTTTTTAGGACTCTTTCTTTCTTGTTCATTCTCCTTCCGTGTTACTCCTCATGGTGTCTCTCCCAATTCCAAAGAGGCACACAAGTATCCTTGATATTCAGTGTTAATCCCATTTTGGATTAACAAACATGATCCTCAATTGAGGACATTAATAAGTATCATGAAAGGGCACTATAAAAGTTGTACATTATGAGATATTGGCCACCCAAGGCCTAGTAAGTGAGTTTTGGACACCCAAGTGTGAATAAGTGCCAATTGTATATAAGGCATTTTCTCATAATGTAAAGATACAATCCCCTTTGTGCTATTGAGAGCTCTCCCTTTGTGTCTTGAGAGAGATTGAAGGAGTGAGAGCATTCTAGCATTGTTCATGCTTGTGTGTGAGAGAGAGAGTGATTGCCTTATGCAATGGTGTGAGCAATTCCACGGTGATAGTGTGGAGGTGGAGCTTGGAGTTTGGAGCTTAACAAGCGAGCTTGGAGGCCTCAAGGGACTTAAGATCAAAGGATTGGTATAAGTACCCTACGATAATTGTGATCTATTGCCCATCCATTAGGTGAATGTGTAGAGTTCCCTCTTGGAGGTGTGGTAGCCCATAACATTTTTGGCGTCGCTACTGGGGAAACACCTTTGTTTCTTCCATCCTCTTGGAGTTTCAGCTCCCATTGCATAGGATTCATTATTGCCCTTGCATTCTGGTAGTGCATTGTGTGGAAAATGAATGGATAAGATGTGTGTGGTAGGAAAAAAAAATTGTGAGAAATTGGTTGTGATGTTGTGTATGTTTGTGGTGGAGTGGTTTTAGGATAAGACTTCACTGTTTGTTCTTCTTAATTTTGATATTTGCATCATTGAAACCACCAACGTGAATGAGCAGGCTGGTGTGTTGTTTTTTTTATTTTTTAAAAAAATCATAAAAATTAAAAACATAAGGGACCATTGACTGTGCTAAGAACTTGCATTTCATTCCTTATTTAGGAGTGGCACAATCAATTTGGTATCAATTGGATAAGTATTATGCAGAAATGGTTCACGACGTTTCCTGTAGTTTCATGCTGCGAATCGCTCACGAAATTAGTGTCGTAATTAACGTCGAAAATCACGAGATTGCCTGTCTAAAAATAGAAAACCTTATCTTGACACCTCTGACACTGCGAAGTTTGCTAAATTTTTGAGCACGTGAAAGTTCAGTAAAGCATTCATGATGTGAAACATTATGAAGCCATTCCCTATGTGAACCCTTTGGAAATAGTTCACGGCATGAAACCCTTACTGGTTCACGACGTGAAACATTCTCTACAGATTCACGGGTTGGCCAAATCCAACGATTAGACAGACCGAGGCCACGAGGGTCAGTTAAGGAGGGCAGCCTATCTCAAAAAGAAGGGATCTAACCTAAAAGATGAAAAATTTTGAGCACGTGAAAGTGCAGGATAACGTTTACGAGACGTAAACCATTTCTTGCAGTTTCACAACGTGAAACATTCTCTGCAGTTTCACAACGTGAAACATTCTCTGCAGTTTCACGGCTTCTGAAACATAGCGATAGAATCGAAAGTAAAATCAAAATTGGGTTGACAAATAGCTTATCAAATCGTACATACATGCACTTAAGATCTGGAAAACTAATCGGACGATCTTACGCTTGATGATAGTGCATCGAATCACCTAGGATCTTCCTATCAAAGAAGTGTGGGGTGGTCAGGACATTCCGTAAGCACACACCTGAGTGTTTTAAGAAACCTAACCACCACTGAAACTAGTAGCGCGAAGAGTCCATGGAAGAAGAGGTACGCTAAGTTTGGGGAAGAGGAGAAACCACCCTTCCCAACCAGGTCCAGTGGTATCATTGATATCGCCCGAGGATTTTTTAGTCTCCAAACCAGTCATGATGAAGAAGCACAATTTGTGGGCATGGGTCCGTCAACCAACACACTGGGACTCGATCCATGAGGACAAGAAGTGCCATTCCAAATGTAGAATTCTAGGCTGTTAAATACCGGCACACCTTGAATAAGACGAGACATAGAAAGTGCGGCTAGGACGGGTCAAATATTCTTCCCCACCACTGAGGAAGTAGAGTTAAGACCTCAAACGAAGTGAGGTAGAAAGACAACTACGAGAATTGAGCTTAAGGAAATAAGAGCTCCATACTCGAAGGATGAGAGCTGAGCAAAAGGAAACGAGAAGTTTTAACGTACTCTAGTCACGCGAGGGAAGGAACCAAAAATAGTTATGGGTAAAAGTGAGGGAGAAATCCCAAACTTGGAACCCATAAACGAGGAATCCAAAATAGAGGAAGGGTTTACAACCATAGAAGAAGACGGTAACCTGGATAGCATGGCAAGTGAAGTAGAGGAATGACTCTACACCAAAAAGGATATTGAGACGATAACCTGGTTAGCATGGCAAGTGAAGTAGAGGAATGACTCTACACCAAAAAGGATATTGAGACGATAACCTGGTTAGCATGGCAAGTGAAGTAGAGGAATGACTCTACACCAAAAAGGATATTGAGCAGATGATCAATAAACCTACGTTCCTACAAGACATGGAACTCTTGATTCTGCAAAGAGGTACGGAGGTGACTAATAGGGAGTCACTGCAAGGAACTGCAGTGGACCATCCCATGGACCCGAAATACCTAGAAGAGCCAATACAGGAAGGGGATGAGCTTTAGGAAGGGGGGGAGCAATTCCTCAAAGGCTTAGGATAGATCCATGGACATTAATGTAGCCACATGGGCAGACCTGCTAAATATGGCAATTCCTTAAAGGCTTAGGATAGATCCATGGACATTAATGTAGCCACAAGGGCAAACCTGCTAAATATGGCAGCAGAGATGGGCTAGGGGATGGTCAGAGAACTAGGCACTGCTCTCGAATCCCGACCTTCCTAGATGAAACCCCGTATCATTTTAAAACTTGTCCAAAAGTTCTCTAGGGGGATGGGGATCCCATCCAATATGTTGAGATTTTTGAATCCACATGTGAAACCTATGGGCCGGTCAGTGATGTGACAATAATACATGCCTTCTCTCACTGAACTTGGAAGGAAAAGCTCATCAGTGGTTCTAAACCCTTAAGCCTGAGGATAAGGTTAACTTCACAAGGCTAAAGAATGTTTTGGTGCCCAGTTTTGCCCAAAGTGGTGTGACAGATGGAGCCCTATGGCACAATTACATAATATCAAACAAAAGGAAGATGAGTCGATGAGAGACTATGTTTCTCGTCTGAAGCACTTAAATTTGAGGTGCAAACTTTGAGAAAGGTTAATTGATGATTAGTTGTTGCCTTGTTTCCAGAGGGGGGTTAGAGACCATAAAATGCATGATTACCTGGTACTAGCCCGACCTGCTACTCTTGATGCATGCTGCAAACTGGAAATCGAATATGAAGACAATATGTTAGAATTGCCCTACAACCAGAAGATGTTAAAACATCTTCAACAACAACTAAGACTTTGCGTGTCTCGAGCCACCAAGAAATTCAAACTCGAAGCAAGTAGGTCGGAAACACGATGGTGCATGAGCTCAGTAATGCCATATTAGAGAAGTTAAAAGTCAAGGACGAAAGAGAAACATCTGGGCATGGGCATAATCACTTTTACCCCCGCAAGGAATTGGTGTGGTGCTCTATGTGCATATTAAATCACACCACCACACCGAGTGTCCATAGTTAAGAGCAAGACCATTACTCTATTGTGCTCACTATGTAAAATTAGGAAATCATGACTCTTTAATGTGTAGATATCCAAGGTTTCAAAATGTTGCATAGCTACCAACACTTAGAGCCCCATTGGCTTGGACAACCCAACTCTTCTTGCTTGCCTAGGGGGATGTTCCAGGTACAAGACACTTCACCTTTTCCACCACCAGTGCTACTACCACAACCACCACATGCTAAGATCAATCACGTATTGATCGAAGAACCATCAGAAGATGTTGACATGGTGCGGGAAATAGAACTTAGCAGTGGGGAGTACTACGAGGAAAACGTCCTGCAAAATAACACGCCAGTTTTTGTGTTTCAAACCACGGTATAATGGAAGGGCAAGGATATGAACTCGAATCTAAGAAGAGGACCGCCTACAATGCTTTGGCTATGCGGAGGGCCACATCGAGTAGTCGAGTGCCCAAACAAGAATATGAGTCATACAAATCAACCACCAAGTGGCGGCTTCGCCCAATGACATGTCAGTGCTCACCTGTACTAAATGTGGTATTGATCATTTGATCAAGGATTGTCCATACCGAGCAAGTGACTCCACTTCTATTGCCAATCAGGCCATCATCTAGACCATTAGTGTACAATCTGGGAAGATCACACTGCTCAATGTCCTAACAAGAGCTCAAGCTCAATTAGGAGACAAGGGAAGAAATCGAGCGAATGCGACTATTTCCATAATTGTCCGCGGAGAAGAGTGAAAAAAGTAGGTAAGGATTACATAAGGGTCACAATCCAAGATGGATCCAAAGAAGATACAATTGATACCAGGTCTACCTAATCAAAAAGGAAGAGGGGTGTCAAGGGATTAATCATAGAGGATCACACCAGGGAAAGCAAGGAGAGCAACCAACAACACCTAAGGGAGTCGGTGAATATCCCAATGCCGACGAGGAGATAAGGAAACTCGAAGAGGCCAAGGCCTTAGTCAAAGAGTACCAAACGGCTTTATGAAGCCAAGCTGACGGGTAAGGGATACAATTTATCCACGAAATGATCCAACCCCCCAGGATAGGGAATTGGACGTGCCAACCCCAATTCCAGAAGGAAAAGAAGAGGAGTCCCAAAGCAAACACATTGTCCAGAATGTTTGAGGAAAATGGGTTGGAGGAGTCCATCCATTCCTTCCCTATGGAAGAATACGAGACACCTACATGGGAAGAACCCTCTATCTCCAAAGAACCCAGAGACATAGCAAGTCTCGCGACTGTGCTATCCACGCCTGTCCAAATGCCATTAGGGAAAATGTTATGAAATTCACCAACCCTATGGACATACGTAAAAGAATGGGTAGAGGGCGAACTAAAGCTAGCTGATACTATAGATGAGACTCTGCCACCCCTGGCAGAAAGAACCTTGAGGCATACAAGGAAAACCTGAGTCGTTAAGATACCAGTTAACCAACTGGGACTCTACTACAAAAGCGACGACACAAACACTACCATTCTGATTCATCATAATGGGTACCCAAGCATTGGCTATCCTGGATGGTGGGGTGGGGGTTAGCATCATTACAAAATGTTGCTGATCTAAAGAAAGCAGATTTGATCGTTAAAATGGCTGATGAAACATCTTCAAGGCCCATTGGGCTTCTAGAGAGTGTTAAATTCAAACTTTTTACGTTTCGCTATCATCATACATTTGTGGTCATGGACTTCCTGCACCAACCTGACACATATGACATAATATTGGGGAGACCCTTCATGAGGGAATCCAAATTGGTGCATGATCGGGCCTTGGATCATGTGTATGTAGTAGGGATTCGCAAATCTTAAAGATTGATATGAGAACATGGAAAGCTTACCCATGGAGGGGCAATTGTTTGGTAATGATTCGGTCACAACAGAACGAACCACTTTTATACAGATATGCCAACCCTCGGAGGGAGATTCCAAGGATGAGGAGGAAATGAAAATGTATGCGTCACTTCCTCCTATGGACTTCAGTGAAAACTGGATGCATGTGTTGGCTACCATTGATGTAATATAGCCGAGAGAAACCCATTATTTGGAATCTGGAACTATCCCTACAACCTCTATGTGCATGGTTAATTGGCAAATCAAGGATGAGGAATCAGGAGGGGAGACATCAAGTACATAAGGTACTGTAGCACAAAGCCGTACCAGTCCTCAGCGTCTCAGACGATGGTGAAAATAGAAACAGTATATAACCCCAACGAAATGCCCTATTACGAAGAAAACCCATGGATGCCCAGTGTGGCTGAGATACCTCGAGGCCACTAAGGTACACGAGGAGTTCTCAAAGGATTGGGATGAGGAGTTGAGTAAAATATCATTGAAGGGAAGGCACAAAGAGAAAGTCGTCCTTCAAGAGCCAGACACACCCAAGCTTACAAAAGCTGGGTGCCGAAAACGCAATAAAGCCCTAGTAGAGGCAGAACGTGAGGCTAAAAAGATCATGGCTAAAGCCAAAAGTGACCAATGAGGACAAGCCAGACTTGCTTTCACAGTACCCGACCATTTCAAGAACTACACTGTTGATGAATGGAGGGTGGTCTGACTGACAACTACTAGGGTGAAAGAGGATGGGCTGTCCACATAGTACGATGGCCCAACAACAAAACTCAAGGAGGTGCATATTGCGGGACCAGGGAAAGAAGCTTGACCCGTATACATTGCTAAAGATTTGACTTTGGTTGAAGAAGAAGAGCTCATTGCTCTTCTCAAGGAATTTAAGGACTGTTTTGCTTGGAATTACAAGGAGATGAAGGGGGTACCACCTGAGGTGGTACAACATATGATTCCAATCATGGAAGGATCGAGACCAACTAGGCATAAACCATACCAAATGAATCCTAATATGCGGCAATTGTAAAGGAGGAAATTGACAAGCTCATTGATGCGGATTTCATCTATGAAATCAAACATACGGATTGGTTGTCACCAATCGTGATAGTACTAAAAAAGAATGGGAAGCCTAGGGTATGTGTTGATCTCAAAAAGGTTAATGCAGCCACTAGGAAAGACCATTATCCATTGCCTTATATAGAACACGTTGTGGTTGGGAGAGAAGCATATAGCTTCTTGGATGGATTCTATGGCTAAATTAGGTGTCCATAGCACCAAAGGACTAGCACAAGATAGCTTTCAACACAGTGTGGGGGACATTTGCATACAAGGTTATGCCGTTCGGCCTCACAAATGCCCCAGCAGATTGATGTGCACAGCCTTCAAGGACTACTACTTACAAAAGTGGTTGGAGGTATTCATTGACGATCTATGTGCACACTCTCGATGGGTAGACCATCTGGCCAGCATGAGGAAAGTGTTTAAGCGGTGTTGATTATATCGTATATCATTGAACCCCTTGAAGTGTCAGTTTTAGGTCAAGCATGGTGTAATATTGGGACACATTGTCTCAAAGAATGGTATATCCCCACTGAACGATATCAATGTCAAACTGATATTGGAGCTACCATCGCCTACCAACTACAAATGAGTGCAAAGGTTTATGGGTCATGTGGGGTATTATCGATGCTTCATAAATTTTTATGCTGAGATAGTCAGACCTTTGTACAAGCTTCTCATTATCTTTGAGTGGACTGAGGAGTGCCAGGAAACATATGATCGTCTGAAGTAAGCATTGGCAAGCACGCCAATTCTATGACCCCCCAATTGGGATCTCATATTTCACTTGCACATTGATGCATCAAATTTTACCATTGGTTGTGTACTAGCCCAGTCTGGTGAGTTCAAATTGGACTATCCAGTTTGCTTTGCTAGTCTGAGTTGAATGATGCAGAGGTGAATTACACCACACCAGAGAGAGAGGGATTGGCCATGGTTTACGCCGTCAAGAAATATTGACATTACCTCCTGGCCAACAAATTTGTATTTTTCGTGGACCATCAAGTCTTACTATACCTAGTAAATAAACCTTGCACCATGGGGAGAATCACACGATGGTTATTATTGTTATTGGAATTCGACTTTACACTCAACAGAAGGGAACACAGCATGTGTTGGCCGACCACTTGTCAAGAATTCCAAATGGGGAACTAGCACCTTCCTGATGCTTATTTATTTAAGTTGGACATGGTCGGAGCAAAGAAATCTTAGAGTATCTAGCTTATGGTTTTTTGCAGAAATACCTTTGAACAAAGATAAAATGCGGTGGCTTATCAAGCTAGTTGCACCTTATCAATTGATTGGCAAGAGAACTATATAAGCTGGGAAAAGATAATGTGCTCAAACGGTGTGCTAGAGAGGATGAGTTCGTCACCATATTGGAAGAGGCTCATTCAGGGATAGCAGGTAGGCATTTTGATGGAGAAATCACAGCTCGAAAAGTGCTTCAAGCAGGACTATGGTCACCTACATTATTCGGGGATGCCATAGAATTTGTCAAAAGATGCAAAGAATGCCAACGTTTTGCTATCCCACAGTAAAAGGACAAGATGCCACTCACCCCTATTATTGTGAGACAACCATTTGAGAAATGGAGGATAGATTTTGTGGGACCGATTAGTCCAGCGGCACATCCATCTCAAGCTCGATACATAATCATTGGCCACGGACTATTTCATGAAGTGAGCAGAAGTCAGAGCCTCAAGGAGAGCTGATGCACGAACAACTACAAAATTCTTATATGAGCAAATCATCTCGAGGTTTGGCTGCCCATTAGAATTAGTGAGTGATCGCGCCTCACATTTTATCAAATGAGGTGATTGATCATTTACTTGCAGGATTCTTAGTGATCCATCAAAAATCATCATCTTATTATCCATAGGCCAATGGTCAAGCAGAGAGTACAAACAAGATTTTCTGTACTATCTTGATGAAAACCTTGGAATCAAGTCAAAAAGACTGGGAACATAAGCTAACATCAGCCCTATGGGCCTATCGAACATCATATAAGGTAGCGACAGGTTACGCTCCCTTTCGTCTAGCTTATGGTGTGGAAGTAGTTATGCCTATGAAATACCTAGTCCCAAGCTTAAGGATCACCATACAAGATCGGCTAATTGACTTAGAAAAGCTTGATGAGACCAGACTGATAGCATCACATGGACTCATGGTTGAAAAATTACAAAGGAAACACTAGTTCGACAAAAACCTTAAGCAAAAAGAACTTGAATTGGGGGACCTTGTTCCTCATGTATGGTGTCAGTAGCGCCAGGAAAAAGAAACTTAAATACTGAGGTCTAGGACCGTTCTGAGTATCGAAAATCACACCTCAGGGGTTTGTCCGAATAGAGACAATCGACGGCATCCAAATGGAGGATTATATCAATGGAAGGAAATTAAAAAAATATTTTGGACCACTGACCCAAGAGATGCTCTTGCAAGAACATCTCTTGAAACAATAGAAATAGCTTGCAAAAGAAAAGATACAGCAAGCACAAGAAGAGGCTAAGGTTAGAGAGATCAAAACCAAAGAATTACTACACAAAAGACTGCTACATGTCAACATGGCTTCTGTGACCCTTTTGGACGAAGGGGAACTAAACATTGAGCCAGCACGACTCAAGGTGAGACTTGCTTCAGCTAAATAAAGGCCATGCAACAAGCATTGCTTTAATAGATACGGGGTCAAGTCATAACTTGATCTCATATGAGACATGGGTAGCATTAGGTAACCCACACCTCGAACCCACTAATGCGCAAGTTCGTAGCATTCACTTGATAACCACAAAAGCTGAGGGATTTGTAAATGTTAACATTTCCATAAAAAATAATTCCTTGGTCGGGAAGGTGTTTGTCATGCCTGCAGGTTCCATGGAAGAAGACATGATTCTAGTTAGGAAGATCTTGGATCTGTTCTAGTAAATGCAATATCCAATGGGAAGAACGAACAACATTAATAAGCACAGGAGAGAAGGTCATGTCCATACCCTTATGGAGCTCGACAAACAGAGGAAAGCAGATCATAACTGATGATCAAACAACGAGTGCAATGGCAACACCTCAGAGGACATGACCAGCAACTGTTCCGTCGATGCTTACCCCCACACAATACCCTACATCTAAGGGTACAGAGAAGTGGGTGCCCCAAGAATTAACTAATAAATCAACCAAACAAGATGGACACTATAAATGATATAAGGAAGCCAAGAAGAGCCCACAAACAATTCAAAAGTCAAACGTTGTGGACTCAAACCAATTGGCAGGACTCCAAGCATCCAAAGAGACCTCAAGGAGCCCATGAGCAATGGGTCCAAAAGGATTTACTGCAAGCACAAGGATACTACCAAGGCAATGCAACAATATGGGTACCCAAAACAAACTCAGTGGCCAATACCACAAACAGGTCAAGTCATCAAAAAGAGGGTGGTAAGAGTGTGCAACATCTACTTCCAATCCAAGCTAGCACCACACCAACCCTTGTGTGGAGGAAAAAGCAACCCCAGCCAAATGGGTTGGGAATTCCCAAAGCAACGAAAGTACCCACTTTGGCTACAGAATTGAGCAAGGAACTTAAGGGTAAAAACAAAGGAATTCAGCAAGGAGATACAGATGGAAGCACTCCACAACCAGACACAGTAAACAAAATTGTTTAGTTGGGTGGAAGGAACAATAAAAAACTCCCACATGAAACTAAAACGACTGCATCTGCAAATGCCCAAAAGTGCCTAGGTGATCCCTTGGTTCTCATGGCGATAAACAAAAGGTATCCAATGAGTCCACAAATGGGTACAAGGTAAGCAATGCATCATTCACTCATCATGTGCATGTTTGACTGCTTGAGCACAAAGGAAAAAATAAGAAAAAATTTGAGCTTATGCATTCCACGTGAAACTGTAAAAAAAGGGGTTCACGCTGTGAACCACATTATAGCCGTTCATGCTGTGAACCACCTTCTAGAGTTTTATGCCGTGAAAGAGTTCAAAACAGTTCATGCCATGAAATGATAATTTTTTGACAGCCAATCACGTAGTGCCATGTGGCATTCTCTATTAAGATAGCCGCCCTGTTCGATGGCTACGTTATAAAATCGATTTTCTTTCCTTTTTTGCCATTTCACATCGTGTGATTAGAGTGAACGTTGCATTCGCATCCTTGTGCATTCTTTGGAGCTCGCCATCTCTCTCCATCGATTCTCGACTACTCTTTTGAGGTGGGAGCTTGATACTCGTCTTTCTTTACTTTTCTTTTTCTTTCTTGGTTGTTGTTTTTATTTCGGTTTTGTGTTCTTCAAAACACAGTACACAATTGAGTGTCAACACAAATGATCTGGCTTTTCACGAGTAATTCAATCCAAAAAATTTATCAAAGATTGGTGTCTCCACATACACCAAATCAAATGATTGAAGATAATGTTACACACTCACGGAAATTATGTCTGCACTTTCATGCCTGAGCCTTTCACAGCCAGAGCAGTTCACGAAAAAATTCTTGCATTTTCACATAAAAGCTATTCACGCCTGAGCCTTTCACAGGGCTAGAGCAGTTCACGAAAAAATTCCTCCACTTTCACATAAAAGTTGTTCACGCTTGAGCCTTTCACGGCCAGAGTAGTGCACGAAAAAATTCATGCACTTTCACGTAAAAGCTGTTCACACCAGAGCCTTTCACGCGAGAGCATTTCACGCCATAGCATTTCATAACAGAGCCCTTCATGCAAAGCCTTTCACGCCTGAGCTATTCATGCCAAAGCCTTTCACAAGTCAGAGCAGTTCATGAAAAAATTCCTTTCACTTTCACGTAAAAGTTATTCTCGCCTGAGCCTTTCACGGCCAGAGCAGTTCACGAAAAAATTCCTGCACTTTCACGTAAAAGCTATTCACGCCATAGTCTTTCACGCCTAAGCCTTTCACGCTTGAGCATTTCATGCTTGAGCCTTTCACGGCCAGAGCATTTTCACGGAACAATTCCTGTGCTTTCACGGCTAGAGCCCTTCACGCCAGAGCCTTTCATGCCAGAGTCTTTCATGCCTAAGCATTTCACGCCAGAGTCTTTCACGCCAGAGCATTTCACGCCAGAGCCCTTCACGCCAAAGCCTTTCATGCTAGAGCCTTTCACGCCAGAGCATTTCACGCTAGAGCCTTTCATGCCTGAGCATTTCATGCCAGAGCCCTTCACGCGCCAAAGCCTTTCATGGCTAGAGCATTTCACGGAACAATTCTTGCACTTTCATGCCAGAGCCTTTCACGCCTGAGCCTTTCATGGAAACTCTTCCTGCACTTTCATGGCCTCACCTTTTCACGGTCTGTACATTCACGTACTAACTCCTACTCTGCCATGAACTCACTATTAAAAGACTAATGGATTGTACATATACTAACACTCTCTTCAACCATACTAACCTATTCCCACTAACTTACTTATAATTTTTTTTTAAAAAAAATGATATCAACCCGACTAGTCATTTGACTGATCTATGTGCTTGATACAGATGTCGGCCTCAGAGTCTAAAGCCCACAAGAACCCATCAACCACTCAAGCAAGCAGTGCAATTGGATCCCCAGCCAGCCAGAAACAACGAGGGACACAGAAGCCAACCGTTCCATGGGACCCTGATCCGGAAGGAAACTGTACAGCCCATGGAAAGGTAGCTCTCTAGTACCACAACCCGGAGTGTCTACAGATACTCGAAGATACTGAAGTGAAGGCCAAGTTAGACAAAGTCAGTCTCGGAAGAATGGCAGAGATACTCCCCCGGAATATTGACATAGAACTCTGCGTGGAGTACTTAAAGACATATGACAAGCAGACTAAAAGAGGGAGAATCACCAAGGCAGATGGAACTACTAAAGAGCTCCTCATCACAGAGGACTTAATAAGAGAAGCTCTGTAACTTCCAACAAACAAGGCCCACATACACAACAACCAAGATGCGTTTGAAGGACATTGTTAAGAAGAATTCTTTTAATTCAAATTGTGCAGAATATGAAAATATCCAAGATGAAGCTACAGAGAAGGCATGCAGGGCAATGTCCTTAATGATGCAAATAAAGCCTGCAGGGACAGATACAACAGAGTGGGTCTCAAAACATAATAGCCAAATTACATGAAGAGAAGGAAGAAGATAAATATGAAGAGGCAGTCACCGCCCAATTACTAGAACCTGAGGGAACCATGGAAGCAAGTTAACGCTAAAGAACTCCAGAGCCGTCAAGTCCGAGCAAAAGGAGGAGATTGGAGGATGAAGAAAGACTACCACAGCTTGCCTCCCTCCAAAACATCGATTACCAACAATTCTTGCAAGAGACTGTAGAGGGACTTGATGAGCTGCTCAACCAACCAGCAGTGACAACAACAATGTGCTGTGGAAGCAAGACAAAGATACATCAGCACAAGTGCAAATGTTAAAGGCAAACCTGGAAGCAGCTGAGTCAACCCACAAGGATGTCATTATGAAGAGTTTGAAGGCTACAGAAGAGCTTGCAGGAGACGAGGTACACCTCACTGGAGAATAATAACCTTGTGTTAAGCCAAATAATAGTACAAAAGATCAAAGAGAATGCTGATCTCAATGCCAAACTGGAATAAGCAAAAAAACAACTCCAAAAAGAAGTCAACTACACAAAAGAACTCACGACACTCCATGAGCAGAAAGTATAGGACTTCCAAGACAATGCCAGAGCCAAAGAAGCAGCATTGTAAGACCAAATTACGCAACTAAACAGCACTGCTCAAAGCAGAGGAGGAGAAGACACTACATCTGCAACATGAAAGAGAACAGACCAACAAGGCTCATGCTGAGAAGGTTAGAGGTCTCAATGAAACAATAACTGCAAGCCAGGCCAAAGCACACAGAAGTGAGTTGGCACACAAGGAAATAGTGACACAGCTCACAAAACAACTTCAAGACATTGAGAGGTTAGCAGCACAAAGATTACAACAGATCACCGACTCTCAAGTAAGGGAAGCAATAGCTCGATGAGCCCAAGAAGAAGCCACCCGAAGATTTGAAGAACTGGATGCTATGCGGATGGCGAGAGAAATATCAATATCAAGCAACACAGAGTCCCACATGCAAGAATTGGAGCTAGCTTGTCAATGGCCAGAACCCAATGAAGATCTTCGTCTACTCCTTGAGTGGGCCTCCGAGTTGGGATAGTTGCCAGTAGCTCCTCGGGCCCCTCCTCACACTCTCTCTTTGTTTTTATCTACACTAACACTCTCTTTACTTCAATATGACATAAATCTATCTGAAGATATAGGCCTAGGAGAACTAACCTTAATCAAACAAAATACAGAAAGAGACGTTGATCCCACCATAATCATGGGAATTTCACAGCGTGACTTAGTATTGACTATCCCTTATAGGATATCTTTTCTATCCCCTACATCCTATCATCTTAAACCTTCGTAGTTGGTGTCGCATGCTCCAAAACTCAAAAATTTTGGACAACAGTGTCAAAAAATTAGACTTGTTTGTCCTAGATAACATTCCAGAGATGCCCGCCAACTATGAAGTCGTAGCACATAGTTACCAGTGGGTCATAAGTCACGGCTAGTT
This sequence comes from Cibotium barometz, assembly GCF_041138505.1. Lineage (NCBI taxonomy): Eukaryota > Viridiplantae > Streptophyta > Polypodiopsida > Cyatheales > Cibotiaceae > Cibotium > Cibotium barometz. The sequence goes on from NC_141090.1 coordinate 43,415,410, forward strand.
AGAGGTCTATAACACTCACCAACATCTAAACCTCTATGAGTCCACTCTCTATCACCCTTATGGCATTCTAAAACTCTACATGAATATTTACAATCATTTAGAAGCCATGCTGACCATTGTACAATATAATTTTGATGCTACCCATATAGAGTATCCAACTATAAATGAAGAGGAACTTCCAGACTTTAGGGAATTTATTAAGTCTCATATGCCTAGTCACCCACCACCTAGCACAGGACAGGTGTTAAAACCCTAAGATCTCTCTAGATAATTGTTATGCATAAACATGCATAAACCAGGCATAAACTCATCCACCCGACCACCCTCGAGCCCAAGGGATATACACATGAATTATAATGAAGTACATCATACCTTTACCTTGATGTCCCATACCATCAAGAGGAGGTATAACTCCAATCCAGTAGCATGTAGCTATAGTGTGAAATGGTAGGTAAGTAGTTATGATCCTCTACACAAGAGAGCATAACATAACCTAGCCTCAAGATAACATCAAGAGACCATAGCCTAAGCCTCCAAGCCTCCCTTGAGTGTGCCCCATGCCCCTATTATATAGGAGGGCCCTCAAGTGACTCTTGACTCTCCATTTTCCATGTGTGACCCTTGGATGCCTGACCCTAACCTTAACCCTTAAGGTTAGTCCTAACCCATGCTCCACTAGAGCTTGTTTCCATGCTCCTATGCTCACAAGCCTAATGTGGATTAGCCTCCTAGTATATGCACACATAATGTGCATATAACATACTTCCCCTCTCTCAAAACATTGCATTCGTGCAATGAAAATAAGGAGAACTATGCTGATCGAAGCCTCTATTTCCCTATCTTTCCACCTAAATTTAACCTCAGGGATTAGTCTACTACAAAGTTTCCTTTCCCTGAATTTAAGCAACTTATCAGGTTCTTGTGGAATATAGGATAAATCTTCAACTTCAATGAGTTATTGAGGAGTAAGTGTGTTCTTGAGGAGTAACTGTGTTGTCCTCACCTCCCAGTTTCCCTTTCAATCTACTGATATGAAAGACTGGATGAACTCTAACATGTGGGGATATTTTAAATTCATACGCAACCGTGCCAATCCGATGTATAAATTGAAATGGACCACAATATCTAGGAGATAAATTTGAGCATTTTCCCATTGACAGTCTGAGAATCTTTAGGAACTTTTAAATAAACCAACGCTCGTGGTTCAAAAGACCAAATTGAGTGTCCTCTATCAGCATAGAACCGTGCCCTATCCTGAGCACTCCTGATAGAATATCGAGCTTCGGTCAACATTTCCTGCATATCACGTAAGAAATCCCTCGATGCATCAAGCTCGATGTCCTTAAGACCGACATCAATAGGTACCCTGGGTTGATACCCATACATAAGCATGAACGGACTAAAACCAATAGCTGTATATTTAAAACTGTTATAGGTAAATTCCATCATTGGAATATATTTTTTTCAATTTGATGCTTTTCCAGAGACTATGCACGAAGCATATCCTCTACAATCTGATTCATACGCTCTGTTTGCCCATCAGATTGTGGATGATCAAAGGAATTCATACTTAAATTAGTTTCCTTGTTGTAAACCATTCAGAATAAAGTAGGAAAACATGGTATTATAACAGCAGAAACCAGGTATCCATCGGCGGCCCGATGTACCGCACATTTGCTCATGGAATTATCACGTCCTGAGTTACCCATATCAACATAGAGAGTCATCAACGTCTCGATGAGTCACATATGTCCATCCGTAAACCATCAGGTTGATTGTATAAATCACCTAAAGTACGGAACTAGAGAAAGAAATGCCAACAAAGAAAAAAATCCAAATTTCCTTAATCCGAACACAACAAGATAAACTTGTTGAACTCTAAAGAAAGAGATTTCAACAAATGAAAATTCTGACGAGATTAGACTCATCAAAACATGCAGGCTATAGATAAAAGAAGTTTATCTAGAGAATGCCCACACTATAACTTTTAGTGAATTTAGAAAATGAGATTGTCTTTGAATGTTGAGGTCAACATGCCGAGTGATGTAAGCAAAGCAACAATCTTGAGCCCTATCTTGCTCATCTAGTTACTATGAATGCAAGGTGATGCTCTTTGGATTAACAAATGTTCTAGCTACTTTTAATAGATTGATGTCTAATATCTTTCGAGAGTAGTTGGATGATTTTATGCTCGTGTTCTTTGATGATATCTTGGTGTATTGTAAGGATTACCAAAAACATGAAATGCATGTAAGGAAGGTTCTAGACGCTCTAAGGGAGCATAAGTTGTATACAAGAAAGATTAAGTGTACCTTGTTTATTAACAAGGTTGAGAATCTTGGTCATCTAGTCACTTTGAATTCAAGGTGTTGCCCTTTGGTCTAACAAAGTTGTGGACACTCTAAGGGAGCATAAGTTGTGTACAAGAAAGACCAAATGTACCTTCTTTACTGACAAGGTTGAGTATCTTGGTCATGTGGTTTCAAGGGAAGCGTTAACTCCAAATCATGCTAAGGTCCAAGCTATAATAATTGGCCTACTCTCAAGAAGACTTGAAGGGTCAGCCTACGATTGGTGAGCAACATGAGGAAGACTTAATCGGTGAGGAACTTGAGGATATTTTAGAACGCCTGCTCATGTGGATGTTGTGGTTGTCCAACCTAGGATTGTTAAGCAACTTGAGGATCTTATAGGGCTTGCTCATGTGGATGCTAACCTCAATAGAGAGGGTATAGCAAGTACAACTCTCCATTCAGCCGGTACAGCAGGTACAGTGGTTGGTACAATAAGTACAGCAAGTACAACAAGTACAGAAGCTGGTACAGCTGGTACAATGGGTGGTACAGCAAGTATAAAAGCTGGTACAGCCAGTACAAGGGCTGGTACAGCAGGTACAGTGGCTGGTACAGTCGGTATGGTGGCTGGTACAACAAGTACAAAAGTTGGTACAGTCGGTATAATGGGTGGTATAGCAAGTACAGAAGCTGGTATAGCCAGTACAAGGGCTGGTACAACTTGTACAACAAGTACAGAAGCTGGTACAGCCGGTACAATGGGTGGTATAGCAAGTACAGAAGCTGGTATAGCCAGTACAAGGGCTAGTACAGCTGGTACAACAAGTACAATGACTAGAAATCATAATAAATGATTAAATACCCTTGCCTTCAGTATTTCTTCGCGATGGAAGCCTCCAAAACATTCCCCAACAGCCGGTATTCTTCATGGGCAGCCTTCAAGTGAGAGAGAAAGAGAGTAGCCATCATTAGGGCAACCTGTAATGGTGGTAGAGGCTAGTGTGGAGCCTCTTACTAACCATGTGGATGAAGTTAAACAACTTGGGTGAAACGGGAAAGTATACAGGACCTTGGGAAGCATGCCAACAAAAAATTACAGAGGTGAGAGAACACCATATTGGGTCCCAACTGCCCCCCCCAAGCGTGTTAAAGCATTCTCGCTTGAGTATTTTTATAGATTTTTATTCCATCAAAAAAATGGGTACATAGCTATTTTAGCCCAAGCTTGCTCTACAAGCTTTTTTTTAAAACAAAAAATAGGATGCATGGCTATTTTAGCCCAAGCTTGTTCTACACCCTTTCCTTTTTTTACAAAAATTAGATAGTAAAATATTTCAAAAATCTCACTCCCGTGACAGTCCTCCCAGTTTAGGAGACAACCGTCCTCAACTCTAATTATTAGCACACATTAATCGTTCACATTGGATTCACTCTCAATGTCTTTACATAATTAACTGGATTCACTCCCACATTGGATTCACTCACAATAATTAATTGGATTCACTCCCAATATCCTCACATGCATCGCACGTGTCTTAGAGTTGATCGGATTCACTCACAAATCAAACTCATAGAACCTTTACATGTGTCACACATGTCTTACAGTTTGATTGGATTCACTCACAGTCAAACTCCTACATTGGATTCACTCGCAATGTTTTCATACCTGTCACACATATTCACAGAGTATACCACACGTCTCACACGTGTCATAGTTGGTTGGTTTCACTCACAACCAACTAGGATCACCCTCTAAAGAATCAGATTCACTCTTTATTCTTATACCACACTGGGTCACCCTCATCAAGAATTAATTCAAAAGAGTTGATCGGATTCACTCGCAATCAAACTTCTACATTGGATTCACTCACAATGTTTTTATACGCATCGCACGTATTCATAAAGTACATCACATGTGTCATAGAGCTGGTTGGATTCACTCACAACCATCTCTTAATTTTGTGATAAGTTATCCATCACATACATAAATACCATTAATTATTCATCATAGACATGTGAAAGAGACATTGTATCAAGGACTTCTATGTGTAATAAATTCTAGTGTCCCATACCACCAAAAATTATCCCACACAAATCTAGAGATATAATCTCGTGTCCTATACCACAAGATTAATACATCGTGAAAAATTCATAAAGTATAGTTTGAGGTGGAAGGGCCAGTTCCTCTAAGAAGTTTTACTTTTGCATAAGAACTCTCCTTGAAATTTGCAACAAGTCTTGAATACAATTTTTTATTATGATTATCAAATGAATATGTTACCATAAGTGTTATAGTAGTTGTCATGGTAGTCTTGTTCTTTATCAAATCGATCATATTGAGTCCAAGTGAAATAAACTTAAATAACAAATATTAAAGAAAACTTGATGATGTAAAATGCAAAAGTAAGAGATTCTTACCTTGATGTATTATTGGCTACAAAAAGAAAAGTTAAGAGAAATAGAGAATTTAAAACAATTTGTGAATAACTGGAAATGTAAATATTTGGTAAAGATGAGGACTTATTGTGTGTAAGTCAAGATGAAAATTGTTGGAAGCTTAATGGTAGAGATAATTGGTATAGCATGCACATCATGCTTACACCACACATAACAACATGCCTACACTCATGCATAAACTCAAGACTATTGTTTTCATGATTATAACATAAACTGCTTAAGTAATAATCACACAGCCTATAATAATGTTAGTCCAGGCTAGATGTATAATCTAAAAGTCTACCCTAATCACGAGTCTTTGTGGAGCTGAGAAAATAACTAAAAGCATGGAATCGAACGATTGGTCAAAAGAGTAAAACAATGATCGTAACCGTTTGACAATAACGCTCAAATTGGTCTCATCATGACGCCACTGCTACAACAAACCCAGTGGAGAAGGAACGACATCGGCAAACTTCATGGAGGCTCCAAAGGAAGTGGAGTCAGATCATCTTTTCTGAGAGAGAGAGAGAGAGAGAGAGAGAGAGAGAGAGAGAGAGAGAGAGAGAGAGAGAGAGAGACCCCACAACCCAATGTAACATGCCCCAACAAAGTAAAACCACCTCTAAGCCATCGATGATGTAGGCCACGCGGTAGATGTATGTGAGCACTTTAGTCAAGGTCGCGAGCACTTGTAGTAAGCTTTGGACACATAGAGAGAGAGAGAGAGAGTGTTAAGGACTATGAGTTTAGGGACTTGAGGCACTGGTCGTGGGCTATCAAGTAAGAGAGAAACTTGTATAGGGTCCAGGTGTGCTAAGTTAACTTGAGGGGAGGTGTGCTAGACACTGTCGCGGACTATCAAGTAAGAGGGAAACTTGGTATAGGGTCTAGGTAAAGCTTGGCACCAAGAATTCCATGGGTATGACCGCTTCAGTTCCATATGTTAAGCTGAAGGGTGTTGTGTTAACGGCCACTTTGTATGCTATTTTATAAGCTCAGAGTGTAGCTGACAACTTCTGTTCCTAGTCATTTGTGACTTGCCTCTCTCTCTCTCTCTCTCTCTCTCTCTCTCTCTCTCTCTCAAGTACACAACATGTTTCTCAAGACAACATTACAACATTCCTCTCCAACACATTGCAGAAATTACATAGAGATGAAGAAGAGAGCAACATTGTTCTTGTATTACTTCCAGTACTAGTACAAGTTGACAATTGAGAAATTTCTCAACACAAGACTGAAAACATACTCTTCTACAATCTTCAGTTGGCACTCCTCTCTCCCTCTCACTTGCTTGCCTTGCACCATCCTTTTAAGCTCGATCTTCTTGTTCTTGGCAATGGCTACTCCGGTGTTTACAACCTGCCATCTTCACACGTGCAGTACCGAGGTGGTGCTCATAACGTGGAAGGTGGTCAGATTGATCAAACTCTGCTGGGCGCCGCCACTAAGCTGCTGGGTGCAACACCTGGCATGCCCGATGATGGAGCTTCTGCTCCTCCGGAACCCACTTCCTTGACAAATTTTTCCTTAAACTTCATAAACATTTCTGGGGGAGTGCAGTGCGAGATGTGTAAATTGTCAAAGTATGTGGCATGCTTCTGCAACCTCTTTAATTTTGTCACCTACTTTGTTGAAAACCCAAGACCCTTGTTGTCGGTCTGCGGAGTATGTAGGTTGAAAACTCTCACTATAGGTTGGCGGAGTGGGGTCTTGCCCATAATATTCTTTTTTGACATTGGAATGGGCCTCCACTCAACTTGTGCAGCCTCTTCATATTCCTCTGGTGGATGTTCTGGAGGTGGGCTTTGCATCTTTTCTGCATTTGGGTCCCTACATCTGGGTCCCTAGTGCTCCACTTCAAGACATTGCTACTGCTTGGTGGTTGCATCCTTGGTGGGAGCATCTTCCTTCCTTCCAGAGGTTGAGAGAACATGAATTGAGAGAATGGATGTTTGGAGGAAGGGGTTTGATTAATATAGACCTTATTATATTTGCATTTTGAAAGTACTATGGTAACTCCTTGTTGGCCTTCAATATCTCTGGGAACATCACAAGCGAGGCTTTGAAAAATGGGTTATCTAGCTGGCCCATGGAGCGGCTGAGCTGTTGACTAAGCTAGCTTTCAAAGCACTCATTTTCTTTGTTTAGGGCTTGGTTGGCGTCTTGGAGTTTTCGAACTTATAAATGAAATACATCATACCTCTACCTTGATGTCCCATACCATCAAGAGGTGTAACTCCAATCCAATAGCATGTAGCTATAGTGTGAAATGGTAGGTGAGTAGTTATGATCCTCTACACAAGAGAGTATAACATAAATGAAATACATCATACCTCTACCTTGATGTCCCATACCATCAAGAGGTGTAACTCCAATCCAATAGCATGTAGCTATAGTGTGAAATGGTAGGTGAGTAGTTATGATCCTCTACACAAGAGAGTATAACATAACCAAGCCCTCAAGCCCTCAAGCCCTCAAGCCCCCCTTGAGTGTGCCCCATGCCCCTATTATAAAGGAGGGCCCTCAAGTGACTCTTGACTCTCCATTTCCCATGTGTGACCCTTGGATGCCTAACCCTAACTTTAACCCTTAAGATTAGTCCTAACCCATGCTCCCATGCTCACAAGCCTAATGTGGGTTAGCCTCCTAGTATATGCACACATAATGTGCATATAATAGTAATAATGATGCCATGGCTCCCTTGAACCTTTTCCAGGGGTTTTGTTATTGTGGTTGTTCTTTTGGATTTTGTTGCTCCACCCTTCTTGTGCTTCTTGGACCTAGACTGTGCACAGCTTCTAATTCTTGGCACTCCTTTTCTTGGTCCAAATTATTCTTGAACCCTAAGAATCCCTTGTGCTCTTGTGGTGTTGTGGAAGTTTTCGCACTATCTTTGTGGTTAGAACGATGCAAGGCACTCCAAAAACTATGAGCTTCCTAGAGGGTTTCTTGGAAGGCATTACTTTTCTCCATTATTAGGCTCACCATCATGTAGAAGGCATGCCTGAATCCATTCTTGCTGGTTGGGTAATGTGGCAAAAGGTTCTCCATGATGTCCTTCCAAAAAAATTCCCTCCATGTTATGGTTTCTTTGTAGGCTCAGCTGTACGGATCCAGAGTTTTCTTTTTCAGAGTTTCCTTTGTTTGAAGGTGCAAAATACTACTCAGAGGAGATTTTTTCACTTTGCCATGGTATCCCATAAGGGAGAGTAGAGTTCTTTCAATAGGAAGTTTCCCAACGGTTTTGCGGTAGTGGGTCCCTAGCAGAATTGCCAGGTGTATCTCGCTGTTTTTCCTCTCAGCGGAGTGGCAAGACAGCAGTACGGGGCAATTGACCAGTCAAGTAATGCCGTGGGAGACATGTAGCCGCCCACCAAAGCTTTTGGATTCAAACACCAACTCTAGTGTGTTCATGGGGACACTCAGAATGCCACTCAGTCTTGGAACTTCTCACACACATGTTCTGATATCACTCCACCACATAACACACTCTCTCTCTCTCTCTCTCTCTGGTACACAACATGAACACTTAGGTAACCCGACTGGTGGATGAATCCATCCTCAGTGAGCATGAGGAACTAATCTCTGTAGAAGTGCATCTTCATTGGGATCTCCAAAGGTGTGATCCATGTGCAGTGGGTGTAGAGGCTGGTTCCTCAAGACAACATTATAGCATTCCTATCCAACACATTGTAGAAATTACACAGAGATGAAGAAGAGAGCAACATTGTTCTTGTATTACTTCCAGAACTAGTACAAGTTCACAATTGAGCAATTACTCAACACGAGACTGAAAACATACTCTTCTACAAATGGCACTAGCATGATTGGGCGCATAGACATTGAGCACTCCAAAGTGCTCATCGTGCATCAACTTGCTCATCACATCTAAGACACGATTAGGAATCATGCACATACTTTTTGAGTAAATTGACATGAAACACACTGTGGATACCTTAACCCTAATTAATAGAATTGACCACATCAATGGTGTGAGGAAATCCTATCCATAAATATCTTTAAAGGGACTCATTCTACTGATGTGGTGATGTGAGGCATTGTTAAGCAAATTTAATTCATCCACCTTCAAGGTTCTTGGCCACATTAATATCACAGAATGTCCTAGATTACTTGGTTTAGTCTTGAATCTATTTGGATGTCAATCTCGGGTGATAGGTAGTCCAAGGAAGTTCATACCGCCTCAAAGAAAGTGGTCCGAAACCTAGAAGTGAACTTGGTATCTCTGTCACATAATCCTTTTTGGCAATCCGTCGAATCTGAATATATTTACTTTAAGAAGACCTTGGCAATGTCAAGTGTAGTGTAAGTCTTCTTTATAGGGATTATATGGACAATCTTGGTCAACATCAAGTTTTCCTTGTAGGGGATGGGAAATCTTGGTCAATTTATTTACTACTAAAAGGAGCCAAGTAAGTTACCAAATCCCTAATGAAGAGAAAGGTATGAACATTGATGTCTTTGTTTAGTTTTTGCTGGTAACTACATTAGCAAAACAATCACTTCCCTATTAAAGCAATGATTAAACTAGAAGTAATGATAAATAACAACCAAGAGCTAAAATGATCTAAATAGAAAATGGGCTTTTAAGCTCTCCATTTTTTGTGAAACTTATTACTTATAATCTTAAACATTCCAAATGAAGCAATAACTTTTAGATTAGGTCTAGGACCATGGTCATAGGCTCAAGTATATAAGGGGCTCATGGGATATCATTTGTACCTTTTATGATCTTTGAACATTATCTCTTTTGGACATTTGTATGTTCTTGGAGACTTTGGCTACGTAGGCTTATGGAAGGCTATTTCCATCCTTTTGGTGAGAGGTTAACTCACTTAGGCATCATGGCTTTTGTATGAGATTATCTCCTTAATCTTGCATTAATTCATGGTGATTTTCTATATCTCAGCTTTAGGATCACTCCATTACATTTGGTATTAGTGCTCTTGGCTTAGATCTTGATGTTTTGGATTAGGAACTGTACTTAATCTATTTTTGGATTAGTGCTTTTACATAGGTTTTAAAATTTTTATTATTATATTTTAAGTAGATTAACAATAAGATTAATGGTAATAATTTTTGGGTATATACTAATCACAAATTTCAGAAATCTTATTTTCTACATAGATTTGAGAAAATCTTGCTTTTCTTGATTTTTGAATTAAGGTTTTTAGCCATTTTTAGAGTTTTTTTTTTGGAAAATTTCTTTCTAAATCCTCTTGATTAGTGCTTTCTTTCATGGAGTATATTCATAAACGTTAGTTTCACTTTATATTTGCCTAGCTCTGGAAATCTTGGTAGTTTTGGAGGATATTGAAGGTTGTTGTGCAGATTTTGATACAGTTCTTATCAAGAATTGGTGCAAATTATAGTTCTATTTACATATTTGAGTAGTTTACAGTTTAGTTATAGTTTAATACAAAGCTTACTATGTAGAAGCAAATTCTAAGAATCTCAATGCAGAATTGTAAAATTTACAAGATTAAGTGCAGAAATCAACAAATCTTGGTGCAAACTTGAGCAGTGGCGATTATTGATTAAAACTTTCATAATCTTGATCATTTCTTGTAAGAATTATGTTTCTTTAAGAAAAATTATTGAAACTGCAAGAAATCAAGAAATATTATAAAGTTTGATGTAAGATAAACACAACCATGGTGTTCCTTGCTTAATTTGATACAAGTAAGCAATATTAGTGCATCTTAATGCAAGATTATGACAATAGTTGATGATGTGATGTGATTATTGATCAAGAAAGTCATTAACAATAATTTTTCAGATGATGATCTTTTGATTTGTAAGTAATCTTGATGAAACTTGATAAATTAGACGTAGTTTGGATAGTTTATTGATCAAGAAAAAGATAAATCTTGTAAATCTTTAATGAAAAGTTGCTAAAATATTGAAGGAATAGGAAAATAAAAATAATCTACCAAACTTTTAGCAATCCTTTTAGTGTATAGCCCTACTGAGAATTGAACCCAATCCACTCGTGTAAGCTAGTGTACTCCATACACTATAGGGTCTCCTAATCTACATACAACGCTCCTTGAGTGGGAAGGTCTCTCGTAGATTATTACAAATCTTCAATCTATAGTAAGTTTGGAGTGCAGAATTATCATAACATTTCAAATCTTTAGCGTGTTTGCTATTGGCTGCTGCAAGAAACTTGGTGTGTAAGAAGTAGTGCTTGCAGAGATTAGTTGAGAAGGCAAAATAGTCGGACAACTTGGATCTTGGCATCATATAGCAAGTTTGAGCTCTCAGCTAGGCAGAAGACATTGTCGTCATTTTGGAGCTCAATAATGATGTCCACTTTTGTCCATTCGTAGAGCTCCACATCATAGCACTCCTCTAGCACCATTTGGAGAATCTCTTGCCCTCGAAAGAGCCACAACCCTTTAATATTAAAAGGAGCAGTATCCCCAAAGATTTTGGCAAATGCATACTTCTGGGCAAGATCTATGCACTATAGGAATCAACTGACCTTGTTCATGGTCAAGAAGTTATAATGTTTTCCTCATTATGCCTAAGCGAGGTAGGGGAGAAGTAATGTGCACAGTAGTCTATTAGCGGCAAAGGTCATTGAGCAAGACAGAAAGCACCATTGCATGAGCATTTTGCACAGGTGTTGCTGCATCAAACAGGTTCATTCTCCCTCTCACACACACACACTATTACACATTCTCTCTCTAACACACACACACATACACACTATTATATATTCTCTCTCTAACACACACACATACACACTATTTCACACACTCTCTCTAACACAAACACTCACAAACACTATAATACATGAACTTGCGGGCAACAAAAATTCGAAGATGCCTTGGGAGGACTTGGATCATGTACCTCCTACTTCTCAGACTCATTAATGTTTCCATTACATTACACTCAGTTGATAACAAACCCTTCAAGAAAAAGTAATGTAATATTGTTTTAAAAACCTAATTGCATAAAAACGGGCACCGGAACCCACCGGAGCCCAAAAAGTGACGGGCCCGATGCCCTTCCCACCATGTCAATATGACAAGCATGGGAACTTGGGATATATCCTTAGCCAGAGGAACTTGACAAAGCCTGTGTTTGTTTCGAAGATAGCATAGGGTCATCTTCTATCTTGTCGTTTCATCACCTTGTGTGTGGGAGTGTACAATAAGTGCAACGTGCTCTGCAGATTACCGTGAAGATAGAGAGGCTGCTATAAGCACTGCAGTTTCATCGCTTCCCAAGATAAGCTTGCTCCTGTCTTCCCGAAGGTGCAATATAGAGCAGCGATCTAGGACAACAGAGGGTGACTGCAATGTAGTCTCTATGGTAAACCCCCCCCTCTCTCTCTCTCTCTCTCTCTCTCTCTCTCTCTCTCTCTCTCGTTTCAACCTCGTAGAGCTTTTGAAAATCATTGACAAGAAGAGTGTTACAACACTCAAGCTTCATCGCCCTCAGATAATTTGGCAACTTCATTGCCTTGATTGATTTAAGGCTTATCCATCTTAAAACAGCGTAACATAAAGCTTTTTTTTTTAATAGAACAGGGCAACTTAATAAAACAAACCCCCCCCAAAAAAAGAGAGAAAGCTTCATTGCCTAAGAGGCTTAACACAGCTCAAAAATGCTTGATTTTTGTTGTCTCTAGCAATGGACTACAGTGTCAACATGATCCTATGTTCTTTGGAGCCATGACATTTCTCTTTGGGTGCATTCTATGCCCTTTGAGATGTATGGTGGATGATTATGTGGTTCGACATTAAGATGTGCTTTAACGACACATCATAGTCTTGGTCTACATGATGGCTCTTTTGTGCCAGGACCGTTTGACATTTTGGCCAAGAGTTTTGAGCTCACTTAGTGGTGATTGTTGTTTGCGAGGATGGGATTGATAGCTTTCCCTCATATTTGAGCTTTCCTTTCGACCCAGAAGCTACTTTTACATCGACATGTGTACCATGCACATCCATTTGATCCTGAAGGATACATGGCTAGCTTCATCGTTGATGGTGGTTCCTTATCTTTTTTATTTGATCGAGATAGCCATGGAGCCATTTTCTTGGAGTTTGTACGTTTTGGATTTCCTTTTAATCTAGGCAGGGGCATAGCTAGCTTCATCATCGACATTGGTTCTCTACATTTTCCATTTGACCCAGGCGATTGGAGAGCCATTATCTTGGATTTCACATGGCTTGGACTTCCGTTTGATTCGGGCAGTTGTATCATTAGCTTCATTATCAATGGGAGTCCCTTATCCTTTCCATTTGACCTTGGGGTCATGTGTTGGTCTTCCATGACATTGTTGGCTTGGACTTCTTTTTGATCCGGGCGGTTGTATCATTAGCTTCATTATCAATGGGAGTCCCTTATCCTTTCCATTTGACCTTGGGGTCATGTGTTGGTCTTCCATGACATTGATATTCAATTTTGGATGTGATTTTTGGCTTTTGTATATAGCCTTTGTATGTGTCTTTTGTGCACGACCACCCTTTGATTTTGAGGTGAAATCATTGTAGGAGGGACTTATTTGTAATGAAGCAATTATATGGTATAAAGATTTGATACTAAACCAAAAAAATCCAAGAAATCATCGGACTTCTCTGATTGATTTAGGCTCAAGAAAATCTACCATATTTGAAACCTAGCTAAATCTACAGAAATTCCATCCTTGGAAATGATAAAACCCAAATATTTGATGATGTCAGTTCAAAAGGTGCATTTACTTTTCTTAGAGAAAAGTCTGTGTTTTCTAAGAATTTCCAAAACTTTATGCACATGAACTTCATGTTCATCCACATTCTTGCAAAAGATCTAAATATCATCAAAGAACACAAAAATAAATTTATCCAAGTATTCTCCTACATTAACCTATTAAATGTAGCAGAAGAATTCGTTAATCCAAAAGGCATTACAATGAATTTGTAATGGCCCTATCTTGTATTGAATGCCATTTTATAAGCTCTCTTAGCAGTAGGTTGAGCTTTTGAAATTAATTCAATCTCATGATTGACATCTCGAGGCAGTGGCATTTCTGTTAACTCCTCTAGAAAGACATCATTATGTTCACTTAACCACTCAACTTTCTTTGAATCTAAACCCTTGTTGCAAGTTTTACAACATTTATAGCTTGCTTCTTCCAAGGCTTTCAAATAACTTAGCAACTTTCACTAATTGTAAGTGCGCAGATATGTTCTTGCCAATCTCCAAGAGTTTATTTCCATTGAGACCACAAAAGAAAATTGTTCCTTTTATGACAATGTATGTTGGCTTGATTCTGAGTCAACCAATCCATTCCAAGTATCCCATCATAAGACTCCCAAGGGTAGAACTTAGAATTTGGATTCAATAAGATTACCATCCCATGGAAATTGAATAGTTTCTCTCTCATGGGCGAGTGAAAATAACCTTCCCACTAGCTAATTCAACTTGCACTGGTTTACCTTACTTCCTATATATGACTAACTTATGCAGTCATCCAGGCAAAATGAATGAATTAGTACTACTAGACTCAAACAAAAGATTAAAATCTTTACTTTGGTAGTTTGCTAGACTATCTAAATCATTGAGAGTTATTGGTTCTTTCCTTGGTAGTTTGTTGGAGTCTGAATCACTAAGAATTGTTGGCTCTATCCTTGGTGTTCTATCACTCTACAAGAACACGTCCTTTTTTAGGTTCGCACTCATTAGCAATAGTAATAGCTCTAGAAGCCATAAATTGTGCTAGAGTCCTTCCTCTAGGATTCCTCCATGGTTGAGAAAATGATCCTTAAGTTTTTAATGCTGACGAAATTGGTCTAGGCGGATTTTGGCAATCCTTCATATGTGATGTTTTGTCTATTAACATTTGAAACATTTGTTCTCATTACATAATTGCCTATGATGATCTTATCATATAAAGAAGTCATAAGTAAGTCCCTCATCATTCTCTAGTGTTTGTGATGAGAAAGGCCTCTATCCTGGTCACAAATTTTCTTTGGCCTAAGTGGGAGAGGGGCACTAGCTATTCCAAATGACCTCTCATTGTTCAAAGGTCCCTTGAAATTTTTCCTTGCATTGATGCTAAGGAAAGCCTTTGTAAAATCTTCAGCCATTGTAATGGATTTAGTAATAGATGATGGCTTTTTCTCACAAGATCATCCAAGGGTGGTTTAGCTTCTAAACAAATCTATTCAATAATGCGGTCTCATCCATTGGAGGGGTAAACTTAAGAAGTGTAGCAAAAAAACTTGATGGTACTCCTCTAGAGTTCTTCCCTCCTGTGAAAGCTCCATAAGTTTAGACTTTGCATTCAAACTTCACATATAAACTCTGAATCCTCCCTAGGAATAACAATCCTATTTGGGGGTATGCAATCTCTAATCCTCCCTAGGAATCACAATCCTATCTAGGGGTATGTAATCTCTAATCCTCCCTAGGAATCACAATCCTATTTGGGGGTACATAATCTCTAATGAGCCTATATAAACTATGGTGGAGTACACAGTTCGGGGTCAAGACTGTGTATAATCCTATTTGGGGGTGAGCCATATAAACTATGGTGGAGTACACAGTTCGGGGTCAAGACTGTGTATAATACTATATCTCAAACAACTCCAAGTTGCATAAGCACCATCGTCAGAGTGATGTTCTCCTAGAATCTCGATGTCAGGATGTGGTAAGCATGAACCCTCTTGCCATAGTACCATAGAAAGCATCGATCCCTAGAGTCAAAAAGAATACAATGGCATATCAAAGTAGAGTACATAGTTCAGGGTCAAGACAGTGTATAATACTATCTCCCTAACAACTCCAAGTTGTATAAGCACCATATGTTATCCTAGAATCTCAATGTCAAGCTCTAGTAAACATGAACCCTCTTACCATAGTACTATAGAAAGCATTGATCCTCGATAGTTAAAAAGAATGCAATGGCATATCAAAGTGGTTTGAGACTATAAATCCCATGAGAGAAGATGCTTGAAGGAGTCAGCCATTCATGTCTCAGTCCTCAAGGATCTCTGGTACTTGAGTAATCTCAGATCGGCTGAGCCATTAGAAAAAGAAGAAAATTGGACAAGTTTCAATTCCTTTTTAAATCCTCCTAAATTAGCCATGCTCTAACACCAGTAACTATGAAACCGACCTTTTTAAATCCTACTAAATTAACCATGCTCTAACACAACAACTATGAGACCAACATCCACCCCTCAACAAATAGAGTAATTTTGACAGTGAAAGGTAACCAAAAGGGGTGGAGCACCTTACTCGGGGCCTCTCCTAACATTGTCCCACAATGAATAGCTACTTCAGTATGAATCTGTATGAGATACTATAAGAAGGCTTCATCAAGAAATATAAGGGGATTCCTCCAGGGTTCTATTCATCTAGACTTCTATAACTATATTTATTAGTGTGTTTCTCATTAATTCTCACAAGCAAGACCAACAAGAAGCGGCTCCTCCATGAGATAACTTGTGGTACTATACTCCTCAATTAATGAAGATAACTACTCTATTATTCTACAAATTCTATCTTCTACTAGTTAGATCGATTCTCGGAGTCATTTTCTCTCATCTTATAAATCCATGTTTCCTTAATCATTCATTTCTTAGATTTTATGGACTAAGCCTAACCCCCATCTGACCTAATGGGTTAGCCAACCCCTTAGTCATAGAATCCGAGTGCTCAATTGTTGGATCAAGATTTGAAGGACCCTCGTGTGAACTCCCCAACAAGTGATGAACACACAAGCAATATAATAGCGTGTAAGGTACCATTCACAAACCACATCTATATACCATGACACCATATCATAAATAGTATAATGGAAAATAATATGAACATGATTCAAGAAACATAACATGCATCTAATCCATAAGCAATAAACAAATCCAATTTCAGATAAGATATTCAATCCTTCTCTAGTGGAAATTTTATTTATTTTTTACTAACCTAGTATTTTTCCCATCAAAAGGTCTTAATAATTTTCGATCATAACTTCTTAGGTCAGCAAACCTTCCTTTAAACTTAATCCTTCTGGATTCAAAGGTTTTTTTTCCAACTCAAGTTTGAAAAATTCTAGACACAATTTAAAATTTTCTCCCTAAAATATGTTTGAACTGAATATTAGAAATACTTGTGAGGGATCTTACATTATCTCCATATGCAATGTACTTATATGCACCCTCTATATGTAAGAGGGATCTTACATTATCTCCATATGCAATGTACATATATGCACCCTCTCCAAACCTATATGTAATATTGGATCCTAAGTAAGATCCTCAAGTAGTTATGGTTGTGCATGATGAGCTTCCTCTGTCGTATATATAAAATGAAATTCCTATGAGATAACATATCCTCTTGATTTAGCACATTTGATGCTTTTTTAAATAACCTGAGAGACAAAGGCTTTTTCTTCTTGCTTAGGTGGACTTGATGCTTTTTTTAAAAAACCTGAGAGACAAAGGCTTCTTCTTCTTAGGTGGACTTGCTTCCTGAACATCAAGTTGCAAAAACTTCATCTTATCTTTAGTTGTAGGATTTTCTTGAGCCACCATATAACTTGACCAATTGATCATAGTTATACCACACAATGCAAGCAAGGGTAGGTTATATTAGAACCTTTAGATATGCCAAACATGCATTTCATAAGGCTTTCAAATATGCACTCATATGCCACTCTACTATGAAGGTCCCTATATATTCCACTTATAGTAACTCACCTCTGTCTTGAGCATCAATAATGGATGGAACCTTACAGTGTGAGAATATCCATTTAAGGGTATCGTGACTCTCATTTGGCACTTGAGTTAATGTTATTATCCACCATAGCTCTGTTTCAAACTACACACTAAACCTAGGCAAATCAATCTTGCATTCAGAGTCATCCAAAGCTCTATTCATTTTAATGAAATGCTTTTTTGTTCCATCTTGTAATGCTTAAGAACTTGAACCTCATCAAGCTTAAGCACAAAAGACAAGATTTTTATTGCACTCTAAAGATAATATAATTAGAAAGAGACTTAATAGATGTCTCTTCTTGTTGAGAAGACCTTTTATGGTTTCAAATAATTTCTCACTTGCAATTATCATTTCTTAATACTTAACCATGCAAGCTTATACTCTCCTCCAATAATACATCACCTACAATTGTCATTTGGTAATACTTAACCATGAAATAATTGTACTCTCCTCACATTCACAAAAACATTTTTGAATATATTGTACTCTAATATGCTATTATTTTTCTTCTTTATCAATTGTAGTGGCATAGTTCCCTCTATGTATTTATACTCACTATTAAGCTAGAAATAGCCAAGCTATCCTATTGCCTTACCTTGCACACATTGTATGATCTTGGTAGACCAAAAACCTACAATCATAAGGCTTGATCTACTTGAAGAAAAGCTTAGAGATGGCACAACATCCTTTTCTACTTATTTTAATTGTATCACACAAGCCTCCACCACCTCATTTAGCTAACCAAATCATGAAAATCTCACAAGACTTCATTTATAACCATTTTACGTAGGTTTATGCTACTTGGAAGCTTAAGTAACTTAATCAAATCATATTTATATATCAAATACTTAACCGTAGAGAACCTATCACCTAATTCTTAAAGGTTAAACCTTGCAACATTTAACTCTAAACTATCTAATTCTTCATTTCTCAGCATCTCCTCTTTTTGCCAAGCTATCAACAACTGCATTTGTTTGTACCTCACCTTAAGGCCCATGGGTGTGCTGTTAAGCTTTGCATATTGTTTAACCATTTTTTTGAGCTTATCATGTAGTTGCTTCGAAGTGGAAACCAAAGTCTCTTTCTTCTCTTTTAGCTCCCTCACTACTTCTTGAGAAGATTTGAGGAGTGACTTCAACTCATTCACCTTTAGTGCGTGACTCCTCAAATCTTGTTGAAGTGTATCCAAGGTATTTTCTAACCTTTGCATAGCTTGGTTTAGAGATTCCTACCATCATCTCTACTTGCACCTGTGCATAAATCTCATGAATATAAGCTTCCTTACATGTAATGATACAAAAGGAGGAGGTTTACGTGTGTGCATGGATCTAGTGAATATAATCCTCCTTGCACCCAAAGATATATGTGCATCTTTTCTTCTTCCCATAACCTCTATGCTTTAGCCTCATCTCGCAATACCCTTTGGTGAGTGCTCCTCCATGTAGCATACTCTTTGTCTATTACCAAGTTGACAAGTTAGCATTTTTTTCATTGGTGATGTTCTCTGAAGGTGTCATGGAATGGTGCAGTAAACAAAAGAGATAGCTGAAGATAGAGATAAAAACAAAGAAAGAGATTATGTAAAGAAAAATAAGTGATCTGAAAATATTAAGAGATAGAGGGGTGGGAAGAGCTATTGGTATATAAGGGAGGGAAGAGCTACTGGTATATAGCGATGAGAAAATTAACTCTTGAGTTTCATGGAATGTTGTTATAGGGATAGACATATACGGAGAAAAGAAGAAGGGGCTAGACTCGAAGGGTGGTCATTTCGTGTTGGGAAGCTACGCTTACACTTAGGGTGTTAAGCAAGCCAAGGGCCTTGTAGGGTTCATGAAGGGACTGGCTATTGGGGAGCATGAATTGCATGCCGAGTTTGTGATCTTGGAGGGTATCAAGTGTAGCAAGGATTTTCAGCCAGTTGTGTGGTCGACTTCATCACTATTGACAGAAGCGATCGTGTATGGCACCCGCGTGTCATCAAGTGCTTGATGACACATGACAAGCATCACAATCAAAGAGATCGGCGCTCCTGGCGGTGGCACAGAGTCTTCAGCAAAGGGACCTCTGGCCATGGGATATGAGTGCTAGGTATATAAATTTACTTTGAACGTTTAAGTCCCTTTGCGGAGGTAGACATAATGTGTGTCCCAGTCATGGATCAGTTGTGTTTGTCACATAAAGGGTCTGCCCAAGATGCTGTCACATAGGCAACGTTACAAAAGTTCATGACTACAAATGTGAGGTTGAAGGTCATTTCACAGACTTTTACCTTGAGGTCATGCGCTAGGCCTACGAGTCGTGCAAATTTCATGTCCGCAAGCTTTATCACTAATGTGGTGGGATCAAGGCATGGTTGGCCCTAGTTTTCCTAGCATGTTCTTGTGAGAATGCTTACGCCAACACCTCCATCCAATATGCCTTTGACCACATGTCTGTTATTATAGGAAATGGGCAGGGCTGCGTTTGTGTCATCACCTTCAAAGTAGTGGCCCAACGCATTTACTAAAATGAGAATACCCAGACCTCGGGAAGCGCGTGTAACCAAAATACAAAAATTGAAGAGAAAACACTAAATTGAGTCTACCCCCCCAAGCATGTGCCCCAAGAGCATCCCTGCTTGAGTATTTTTATAGTATTTTATTCCATCAAAAATAGATTGAATCACATGGCTATTTTAGCCCAAGCTTGCTCTACAAGCTTTCTTTTTACAAAAATAAAATAATCCAAAAATCCTAGCTTTCTCCACAAGCTTTCTTCTTACAAAAATAAAATAATCCAAAAATCCTAGCTTTCTCCACAAGCTTTCTTCTGCAAAAATAAAATATTTGAAAAATCTCATGCCCGTGACAGTTCTCTCGGTTTAGGAGACAACTATCCTCAGTTTGTAACTAGCACACACAAGTGATCAAACATATTAATCGTTCCCACATTGGATTCACTCACAATAATTATTTGGATTCTCTCCCAATGTCTTCAAACACGTCGTACGTGTCTTAGAGTTTATCGGATTCACTCATAATCAAACTCATAGAACCTTTACATGCATCACACATGTGTTAGAGTTAATCGGATTCACTCACAAATCAAACTCCTACATTGGATTCACTCACAATATTTTCATATGCGTCGCACGTATTCACAGAGTATACCACACGTCACACGTGTCACATCTAGTTGGATTCACTCGCAACCAACTAGGGTCCCCCTCTAAAGAATTAGATTCACTCTCGATTCTTATACCACACTAGGTTACTCTCATCAAGAATTAATTCATAAGAGTTAATCGGATTCACACATTCCTTAAATGTGTCACACATGTCACAGTTGATTGGATTCACTCACAACTAACACTCAAATTGTAATAAGTTATCCTTCACAGATAAATATCACTAAGTATTCATCATAGACATGTAAAAGAGACATTGTATCAAGGACTTCTATGTGTAATAAATTCGAGTGTCCCATACCACCAAAAATTATCCCACACAAATCTAGAGACAAGTATGCATCAGAATACTTCACATAATGTCCCAGACCACAAGATAATACATGATGAAAATTTCATAAAGTATAGTTCAAGATGGAAGGGCCAGTTCCTCCAAGAAGTTCTACTTTTATAATGCATAAGAACTCTCCTTGAAACTTGCAAAAGGTCTTAAATAAATTTATTGTAAAGAGAGTCGGAGTAGTCATCACTCACAGTAGTCTTTTTCTTCTTCATCATCGAGTCCAAGTGAAATAATAAAGATTAAGTAAAACTTGATGACGTAGAAATAAAATCCAAGAGTAAGAGAGTCTTACCTTGATGTATTGTTGGGTACAAAATGAAAAGGTTAAGAGAAATAGAAAATTTAAAACAATTTGTGAATAACAAAACGTAATTATTTGGTAAAGATGAGGACTTATCGTGTGTAAGTTGAGATGAAAATTGTTGGAAGCTCCATGGTAGAGATAACCTACACATCATGCTTACACCATAGATAACAACATGCCTACCCTCATGCACAAACTCAAGACTATTATTACGACTAAATTGCTCAAGAAATAATCACACAGTCTAGAGTAATGTTGGCCTTGGGTGCATAACCAAAAATTTACCCTAGTCACAAGTCCCTGCAGAGTTGATAACACATTAAATGTGGTTTGATCATAACAATATAAAATTATTTGCTTTTGGTCTCATATAGCAATAATCGCTCTCTCTCTTTTTTCTCTCCCTTTTATTCTTCTCCTTCTTTTCCTCTTCTTCTTCTTTTATTCTTCTCCTTCTTTTCCTCTTCTTCTTCTTCTTTTCCTCCTCTTCTTTTTCTTCTTCTCTTTCTTTTCTCTCCTCCTCTTTTTCTTCTCTCTCCTCTTCTTCTTCTCTTTCTTCTCTCTCTCTCCTCTTCTTCTTCTCTTTCTTCTCTCTCTCTCTCTCTCTCCTCCTCCTCCTCTTCTTCTTCTCTTCCTCCCACACCACTTCTTCTTCTTCTCTCTCCTTTTCTTAAACTTGGTGCTTCCCTTTGTTCTCTCCATGGAGACACACACATAGCACTTCAGCCCTCTATTCAATCTGCTGGTCGGTGCCGTGTTGCCGTTGGCACTGTCACTAGAAATGGCAGGATGGTTAGTGCCGTACAACCATTGGTGCCTATTTTGCTGGCAACGGGGGTCTCCTACCATGGCGGCTATGTGCGTAGGTCCTGCTACCTACACTTGTTCATTGCCTAGTCACTGTTGCGAGCCGTCGCATTTATCGGTGGACTCTGATAGTCGTTGTTCACGTTGGTTATTTGGGTTTCGAGTCACCGTTCTTCACCTTACACAGAGGCCTAGGCCATTTGAGTGCCCCAATCACACATCGCTGGTTCTCATACCACTGAAACGGGAATACCCAAACCTCAAGAAGAGCGTGCAACCAAAATACAGAAACTGAAGAGAAAACACCAGTTTGGGTCCCAAGTTCCCCCCAAGTGTGTGCCCCAAAAGCATCCCTGCTTGAGTATTTTCATAGTATTTTATTCCATCAAAAATAGAATCTATTGCTATTTTAGCCCAAGGTTGCTCTACAAGCTTTCTTTTTACAAAAATAAAATATTTCAAAAATCTTGGCTTGCTCCACAAGCTTTCTTTTGCAAAAATAAAATATATGAAAAATCTCACTCCTGGGACATTTACTCGAATTGTTGGTGCGCCTTTGGGTTGTGGATTGTGGTGATGGAGTACTTCACGATGATGGGGCTTAGATTCATCCAAGGAATCTGAGTTAGCACTCTCCTCCACAAAAGCTTGGAGTTTACGTTCCGTCCAATCCCTAAGGTCATTTAATAAATTTTGATTTCCTTTTAACAATGTTCCAATGGGCATTTGGATTTGGGAGGAAAGAAAGGCTAAGAGGACGGCTAGGTCGCGTTGATGAGGAGCTTCCACGGGTGTGGGCCCTTGATCATAAGGTGGACTAGGAATAGTATATGGAAGTTCAATTTGGCCCTTATTTAACGAGGATGGAGGTCGAGATTTGGGTGCCGTAAGAGGGTAAAATACCTCAACAAGTTTTGTGTGGGCACCTCGTGAGTCTCTGTTGAACTTTGTGTCACTGTTCGCATCGAGTTGTTTAATGTGAACATGGGATTTGGGGTTGGCCATCTATGGAATAGGCATTGGAGGATAAGGAGGCACATGTGGGGCAAGATCTACATTTATCAATGTTATGTTGGCAAACAGATCTTTCTCGGCTTGAAGCATAAGCGGGGGCTCATGCCTTACTTGGTGTGGAAGTTCAGGTGCTTGACCTGGACATTGAGTAGGTATGGGGGGCGGCGTGCACTTAGGTACTGGGTCAAAGGTCACAAGAACATGCAGTGTCTCAAGTTGAGTTTGGTAGTGCTCTACCAGTGCTTGGGCCTCCTAAAGATGTTGCTTCTCAAGGATGGCATTGGGATATGCGGCCAGCCGTTTTTGCCATTTGGTGAGTTTTTGGGGGGATGCATGGGGGAGTGGCATTTAAGCACGATCACCATTTTACTGCAGAGTGTATCTACATGTAAATTGTCTCTAAATGACATTCTTCCACAAGAAATTAGAGAACTCATTGGAGAAGTACTCTCCCCCTCCATCTGACCTTAGGCACTTCACATGCTTCTATGTCTGCTTTTCAGCCACTCTGAAATTCTGAAAATGAGTGAAAATTTCACTCTTCTCCTTCATGAAATACACTCAGACTTTCCTCGTGTGGTCATCAATGAATGTTACATAATACCTGCAGCCACCCATGGACGTAGTTTTTGTAGGACCACATACATCTGAATGCACAACATTTGTACATTCCTGCTCACATTTTTGTCATGTGGAAATACATGCTTTGTCTAATTTCCAAATTGACATGCTTCACATACTTTCTGCATACCATTAACCTTAAACTTAGGCAACCGTGTCATAATTTCTTTAGTCTGCATAGACCTCATTCTTTACACATTTACATGCCCAATTCTCTTATGCCAAATGTCTTTATCTACAACAACTCCTGAGCCATTTGCAAACACTGCAGCACTCATTTCATGTATATTTACATTCAGTGTAAACATTCTGCCCACTCTATTACCTTTTGCAACCAACCTGCACTTATCTTTAAAGTCGTCGACATAAAAACCATCAGGGTTAAACCACACGTGCAAACCCTGCTCAATCATTTAGCCAATAGAAACAAGATTCTTTGTAATGTTCGAAACATGAAGTACATCTGCAAGGTACTTCACCTTACCATCTTGCATAGACAATGACACATCTTCAACATGGGCAATCGGATGAACAGTGTCATCCCCTGTTTCAATAAAACCTGGTCTTTCAAGACTCTTCATTTCCTTGAACTACTCGCCATGACTTATCATGTGGTTTGAAGCACCTGAATCAACATACCATACATCATCGTTACATGCTGCAACATCATTTCCAGACACACAGCATTAACTACATGTTGCATAACAAACAACCTCTCATTATCCTCATTATTTTTGCTAGAGGATACATATTAGTTATTTTGCTACACTTTTCCATTTTGCACATGTCCAGGCTTCCCACAGTAAAAACAGCCTCGTGTAATCATTATGCTACCTTTGCCAATTACCATGACCTCTTTGACTCCCCCTGCCTCTAAATTGACCTCTCCCACGTGTGTGTTGTTGTGATTTATGGGACTATTGTTGCTGACTATAATTTTGGTTACCTATTCGGCCACCACCTTGGCCACAGCCTTGGCCTCAGCCTCTACCTTGTCCTCTACCTGCACTTGTGTAGAAGGCTTGTTGCTCTGAACTACCTTTGTTTTGTGAAGACTAGTCTTCACCCAAACTCTTTTCTTCAATGATTAGCATTGACACCAAATCTATAAAGTTGGGAATGTTCTCCCTTTGTTTTGGTGTCAATGATTAGCATTGACACCAAATCTATAAAGTTGGGAATGTTCTCCCTTTGTTTTGTGAAGACTAGTCTTCACCCAAACTCTTTTCTTCAATGATTAGCATTGACACCAAATCTATAAAGTTGGGAATGTTCTCCCAAGTCTGAATAGACGTTTTGAATGCCTTGTATTGTGGCCCGAGACCACTTAGACATACTTCCACCTTATCATCATCAACAAAAACACCAATAAATGCAAGGGATTCCACAATGCCCTTGATTTTCAAGGTATAATCATTCACAGACATATTTTTCTTCGTTATAGTACGAAACTCATTCTTCAACTGAATCTTTTGTGCCTTGGTGTTAGTTTCATATAGCTTCACCAAGGTGTCCCATGCCTCCTTGGGTAACTTGGCATCATGTATATGCCCAATCATATTGTCATGTATGCTAATAGAAAGCCAATACATGAATTTCCTTGCTCCTTAATTTCAATCCTTGTATTCTTTTACATCTGCAGTAGTTAGATTAATCTTCGGTAAATCTGGTGCCTCCTCATGTTCACCTTCAATGTAGTCCCATTAGTAAATTTGTTAATCTAAACCTCCAAGCATGAATGTTGTTCTTATCAAGATTTTCTACAACAATCTGGTTAATTCCATCATTCAACATTTTATTTACAATACAAACTCACCAAAAACAGCACTTTGTTTGACCTACACAAACTATTGTATTCTCTGTAGCGGTACTATAGTGCACCTAAACTGTCATAAACCAGTGACCTCAATTCGTATACATACACCCAATGGCAACTGCAAGACCTCTTTGCATTACATAGAGTGTCTGCACAACCAATTTCCCTTCCTGTGATTCTAAAAACAGAAATGTACAGAGAATCGAAACTTACCCGCAGTGCACACGAACGCCTGCGAACTGAAAAACGGAGGTCACGCGCTTGAAATGTATTTTCGGCCCGAAAAATTCCATCCAATGAACATTATAGTTTCCTTACAACTCCGCCCCCGTTGAAGATAGTTCCTCAATCAGAGTTCATTTGCTGCCGGTGCCTCCCGAAGAGCTCCCGCGAGACAAGGGTGTAGTAGCCAACACAAAGGGGGAAGAGTAGATGAAGTGCTTACCCTTGTACCATTTCCTGTGTTTCTCTTGCTTGTCACTCAGCTTCTTAGCATGAACCAAGCTCTGATATCATCAAAAGATACAGGGAGGAAGAGAGCTTGAGATCTTGCAAGCACACACACACTTACACAAACCCTAGAAGAGAACACACAAGATGAGAGGTTGAAATTTGTTGTTGTTCTTCTTCACAACAAAAAAGGGTTCTAACAAAAGATAAGAAAAATACAACATAAGTACTATGTACATGCGGTCCATAATGTGAACACGCTGAGTGGAGTGGGTAGGTGTGGACTAGTCGGTGTAGTCCAATTGTAGAATCTCTAGCAAAGATATGTCGGTGCCAGCTACCAAACCCGCCAATAATGTAAATGTCGAACGGTAACACAGAGGCCTCATGAGTGTCAGCTCATGTTGAGCTTGACTCTCAATAGATTAGTAATGTTTAGGCTAACCCAATGATGTGATCACCCCTAATCAATCGCTCTAAATGAGGTCTTTAACTAACCCACTCAAAAGAGAAAAAATTAAGCAAATTAGACCTAATTAGTGCTAATTCTTACTAATTATGAGCTAATGGGAGTGGACTAGGCATGGAATTAGGTCAAAGCAAGTGTTTAGAATACTAATGCCATCTAATTACTCCAATTGCAAGAAATTACGCTCAATTTTTTATTTTTTGCTCTCTTTAAGTTCACTAATCACACTAACCAATAGATTAGTGATAATGAGTAAAAATTAAAAGACTTTTAATGAAATTTTTTGGGCTTTTTTGGTGGATTAGGGTTTTATCTAACATTCCTAAGCTACCTATGTACACTAATACAACATAAAAAACACTCTATGTTTAAGTAAAAACCTTCTTCTTTGAGCTCTCTAATCACCCAAATCTCTAAATTTTTTACCTAAACACTTGCTAATCCTACTCCCAACCACAAGCTATGCACAAAATAAAAATAAAAAATCAACACAACAAATCCAACAAACCAAAACTGAATGCCATAGGCATTTACTTGGCACCGGGCTATGGAGACTGCGTCGAATTTGAATCAAAGAAGGTTTTGACAAGTAACGGATTGGCGCTCCCCGGCAGTGGTGCCAAAGATGTTAAACTCACCCTACCGTGTCATGGGAAGTTACCGATCCGCTCAGCTCAAGCTAGGCTCAAGAGCTCCACAATAGTCGCTAATCACCAACGTCCTCCCACACTCATAGTCACACCGAGGCGGTTGCTCTAATCCAACGGGTGGTGCAGCCTCTCTCGCGAAGATCGTGTGGGATCTCCACAGGAGATGATCATGATGGTAGCCTAATCACTCAAGTAAGAGAGAAAGAAGAAGCAAGAGAGAACAAGTGATTAGTACTAATCACTCCCAAACCCTAACCCTAAGCACACCACATATGCTAGCTTAGAGTTACAAGAGAGAGGGAGAGAGAACACTCCACTCCTATTGCACAAATGGGAGAATGAGTTACATTGGCTTTTATAGTTCCAAGCCTTTTCCCACTAGGGTGTTCGGGAGTAAGTGACTCAAGGTGCCCAAAACATAGTTACAAGGCTCCTCTCCATGGTTTGGACAACTTACCAAGTTCCAAGCCTTTTCCCACTAGGCCGCTTGGGAGTAAGTGACCCGAGGTGCCCAAAACATAGTTACAAGGCTTTTCTCCATGGTTTGGCTAGCTGACCAAGTTCCAAGACTTTTCCCACTAGGCCGCTCGAGAGTAAGTGACCCGAGGCGCCCAAAACATAGTTACAAGGCTTTTCTCCATGGTTTGGCCAACTCACCAAGACCCTCTTGTCTGTCCTTCGAAGCTCAATACTTGGGAGAATATTTAGGGTGTTTCCCTCATCCAATGACGGGATTTACAATATAGTACAGGCACCCATTACATAAGTGTGCAGACATAGTTGGTTAACAACCTCCCTCTCTACCATGTATGTTTTTGATAGGGAGTTGTCAAATAGATGCCTAGTGATTCCATCAAGTGAGGTTGAGAAATCTATTCCAATTAATGAAATTACTTTCATGGATCTCACAAAAGGAGCTCCATTGGGGTCTCTAGATATGGTCGAGCTCACGACCGAGATGAACCTTCAACAATAAGCTTGGATGCAGTGTTAAAGGGTGATGGGATGAACACCATTGTTAACCTCCTAATGAAGTCCTACTCTCATGGTGGTATTTTGAAGAAAACGTTAATGGCATGTTCGTGTATATAGAAAGTCCATGGAGTTCTCAAAATGTATAATGATTTTGAGCTCCCGTGCACAAGTGATTCTTCTCTTTCTCCCATGCATGGAATGGAACAAATTTATGACGGCCGTTGCTAGACCAAACTAACAAAGACTACTGTGAAGTTCGGCATTGTGAGGAATAGCTATTGTGGAGGGGGTTTTGAATATACCAATAGTCTATGTGGGAGCTTCAAAATCAATGGCCAAGCAAACAAGATATCATGGTGTGATGAGTGTTTGTTTATATTTAATCCAAGTACCCCAAGTGGGGAATTCAACCCATGGTATAAGAGCATTGTCTTCTTTTTTTTTGTGAAACCATTCCTATTTGCATTGCAAAGTGTTGGGCCTCTATATACTATTGCATGCCTAACCTTGCTCATTCAACTAGGTTGATGATACACCAAGGAGTGCATGAACATGTAGTCTAGAAAGGGGCTTGTGGTGCTGCTATCAATAGGACTAAGGAGCTAGTGAAGGAGGCAGTATTTGAGTTATCATCCTCTGGACCACGCAAGATTCAAATGGCTATTGCAAAGCGCTTGTGATGTATACAATGTTGAGGCTTGAAAGTGCAATTGACAACCAGATTGGCCCAGTGGAGCTTGGGAGTCTTTTAGAGGTGTTGGAATTAGGGTTGCAGGAATGCACACACAACTTCAAGAAGATGAGGAAGCTTGAGCACAACACAGTTGTGTATTATGAGTGCCAAAAATGAAAGATAACAAGCCCTAGAAGATAATGGGCGTATATACAATGCACGGGGGAAAAAACCTCCTAGTGAGAGAAAAAGTGCCCCGCCGGTCCTAAGTGTGTTCACACACATCACTACTATAATATGGTAACAAATCCCCCCTGGAGTGATGCGGTGAACAAGAGCTAGCACTCATGTATAGGGAAGTGTCTAGCTATGTGGACGAATCCACAAAAGGGAGTAAGCCCAAAGCTTTGCGAAAAGCTTCGAACTTCTCACGAGGCAGAGCCTTTGTGAAAAGGTCTGCAAGGTTATCCTGTGTTGGCACATAAGCCAAACTGATCTCTCCTGCAGAGAGTCTCTCCCTGACATAATGGTAGTGCACCTCAATGTGCTTCGTACGAGCATGGAACACTGGGTTCTGCGCAACTGCCAATGCGCTCTGACTGTCAGTGAAGATGGTGGTGGCAGATGGCTGCCCAACACCCAAATCAGCCATAAGGCGTCTGAGCCACACACACTCAACCGTAGCTGTGAAAGCTGCCCTGTACTCAGCTTCACAACTAGAAGTGGCCACAGTAGGCTGCTTCTTGCTCAACCATGATATGCATGAGCTTCCAAGCATGAAGCAAAAACCACTCGTGGACACGCGTGTGTCATAACAACCAGCCCAGTCAGAATCTGAAAAAACATGTAAATCTGGCGGCAATGATCCCCCCTTGGGATAAAACAACCCAAGATGCCGAGTACCACTCAAATAGCGAAAGATACGCTTCACTGCCTGCCAATGCTTAATGCCTGGGCTATGCATAAATCTGCTCACCTGTGAGACTGCAAACTGAATGTCTGGCCTCGTAATGCATACATAAATGAGGCAACCAACAGCTGTCTGATAGAGTGTGACATCAAAGTGATCTCCAGCATCATGAAGACTCAACTTCAAACCTGTCTCCATTGGAGTAGCAATAGGCTTGCAGTCTTCAAGGCCAAATCTCCGCAACAATGTTTCAATATACTTTGTCTGACACAAAGCAATACCTCCATCACACTGCTTAAATTGTATCCCCAAATAATGATGCAAATGCCCCAAATCTGACATCTCAAAAGAGGCATTCAAATCAGCCTTAAAATCAGCAATATGACTCTCATTTGGTCCTGTGAGCAGCATGTCATCGACATAGAGAGCAATGATTAGATGTACACCATCCACACGTTTAACATACAAAGTGCTTTCTGTTGGACTATTCTGAAACCCATGTGCAGTCAAATATGCATGTATTTTTTCATACCAAGCTCGTGGAGCTTGCTTTAAACCATATAAAGCCTTTTTTAACCTGCACACTTTGTTTTCCTGCCCTCTTTGAACAAAACCACGAGGCTGCGATACATACACCTCCTCATGCAAATCTCCATTTAAGAACGCAGTCTTTATGTCCAGCTGATGTACATTCCAACCATTATGAGCTGCTAATGCACAGATGCTACGAACAGTGGTCATACGACATGTGGGAGCAAAAGTCTCATCAAAATCAATGCCCTTCTCTTGAGCATAACCTTTTGCAACAAGCCTAGCCTTATGGCGATCCACTGTGCCATCAGGCTTACGCTTCAATTTATATACCCACTTAGTGCCAATGGCCTTCTTGCCAGGGGGCAAGTCACATAAAGACCATGTACTATTCTTCATAATAGCATCGTATTCTGCTTGCATAGCAGCCATCCAATTTTCTGAACTTTGTGCCTCATCAAATGAAACAGGCTCACTTTCATCGCACATACTAGAAACAGCCAATGCATAACAATCTGACGCATAAGAGGCACCATGAGAGCCAGAACGAGTGCGACTAGACAAAGGGGCATCCAACTTGCTGTCACGCAAAGTCTGCACCAGCCATCTAGGCATGTTCCTAGAGCCCTCAATCTATTGTCTCTCATCCTCAAGTGCATCATGCACATCTGCATCAGATATAGGCTGATCTGTGCCATCATTTAAAACCTGCATAGGCTGAAAAACTGCCTCATGAGGTATTGCACTTGACTGTGCACCACTGAAAAGAGGCAACAATGTATCATAGACATCACGTGAGCTGATATCTGTGTCCTTAGTACATGAAACCAAGGGCTGAACTGCATCTTCCACAAATACAACATCACGGCTAACCAAAATGCGCTTTGTCTGTGGATGATACAAACGATAGCCTTTGCTCTCAGCACTATATCCAACAAAAATACATTTGACAGCTTTGTCATCCAATTTTCTGCGATGTTGCACAGGCACTAATGCATATGCCAGGCAACCAAAAACACGTAAATGGCCAACAGATGGCTTGCGGCTATGCCAAGCCTCATATGGAGTGACAACCTGTAATGCTTTGGTGGGACACCTGTTTAGTACATAAGTGGCACACATGACAGCCTCAAGCCAAAAACCATGTGGTAGACTTTGACTCTTAACCATACATCTTGCCATTTCCATGAGAGACCTGTTTTTTCTCTCAGCCACACCATTTTGCTGTGGTGTATACGGCACTGTACATTGGTGTTTTATCCCACGCTCAGCCAGAAATGCATTAAATTCTGAAGACATATACTCCCCCCCTCGATCTGAACGGAGGGTGCCCATCTTACTTTCTGACACATTTTCAGCCATAACCAAAAACTGTTTGAAGCACAAAAACACTTCGGACTTTGCCTTCAAAGGATATACCCATGCATGCCTGGTAAAATCATCAATGAAAGTCACGAAGTAAAGGTAGTTTCCAAATGATGGAGTTTGCATGGGACCACAAACATCACTGTGAACAAGCTGCAATCTGTGTTCAGCTCTCACTGATCCATCTTTGGGAAAGGAAGCACGCTGCATTTTACCCAATATGCAGCCCTCACAAACATGCTTGACAGGTGCCTCAAGCTTAGGCAAAGAAGACACCATTTCAGATTTCTGCAGGCGCAGCAAACTTGCAAAATTCAGATGACCAAAACGTGCATGCCACAGTTTTGCATTTGAAATAGCCTGCGTATCCATAATAGCACATGCTGAATCCTCTACACATTTGCCATCCATATTGAGCTTATACAGCCCTCGACATAGTGAACCAGATGCTACAATGATGTCACCACAAGAGAGATCATGAACAGTACATCTGTCATCCACAAATTTTACAACCAAACCTGTTTTGGCAAATGCGGAGACTGACAGCAGATTCTTTTTGATCCCTGGCACATACAATGCATCAAAAAGTGTAAAGGTGTTGCAATTTGCAACATTCAGCACAATCTGTCCAACTCCTTTAACGGGATAAGAGGAGTTATTGGCACAAGTGACAGTATTCCCTGTGGGAGCAGACTCAAGGAAAGTGAATAAACTGCGCTGCGAGGTGATATGCTTAGTGGCACCACTGTCAAAGTACCATACATCTGAATCTACTGCAGACATACATGTGTCATGCAAAGATGGGTCATAACTGCACTGCGCATTGAATGCCCATTCTGTATCTTGAACAACATTAGCAGATTCATTGTTAGAAGGAGAGGCATCTGCAACAGCCATACCAGCCTCTTTCTTCTTAGCCTCTTTCGCAGCCAGCTTAGGACACGCTTTGATGACATGATCATTTCCCTTACAGTACTTGCAAAATGTCTTCTGTTTGTCACTCTTCTTCTCATCTTTGTCTTCCTTCTTTGGTTGCGCAGCATTTGCAGATTTCTGCTTACTAGAAGAAAAGCCAGCTTTACCTTTCCCGCTTCTCTGACTAGCAACGAAAGCTTGATCTGCGACACGCATAATATTCCTGTTTTGCCTTGACTGGTCTTCTTGCAGCAAAACAGAAACTAACTCCTCAAATGATAAGGCATTGGGATTGCCTTTCATCATCAAGCGAAGAGTGGAAGCAAAACCCTGATAAGAATCTGGTAGACCATTCAAAATAGTCTGCACAAGTGAACTGTCTGACAGGATTTCATCTGCAGAAATGAGCTGCTCTTTGAAATCCTTGATCTTTGTCAAAAAGCTATCCATAGAATCACCTTCGTTCATATGCTCACTCTCCAACTGTTTTCGGAGGTAAGCAACACGAGCCTCATTTCTTGCCTGATACAATGTGGCAAGTACATCCCAAGCATCCTTAGAAGTCCTGCAGGAGCGAATATGTGGGATAATGGTACGTTTGACAGACAGCGCAATCAAGGCATGAGCCTGCGCATCTCTACCATCCCAACGAATCTGCTCTGCTGAAAGTGGTGGTTCTCGAACAGCTGCTACAGCACTTGTGCCTGCACCATCATCAACAGTACCTGTTTCTGATGTGTTTGCAGCATTCCCAGCCACAATAGGACGTGCATCAATACCCTGCACAATGTTCCATAACCCCTTTGCTACCAATACATGTCGCATCATATATGCCCACAATGGATAGTTGGTGCCATCCAACTTATCCTCAGCAGCCAACATGCGGAATACATCATTGTTGTCAGCCATGGCCAATGACTGTACTACTAGATGTAAATGCTGTCTGTAAGAGGTAAACCTGTATAAAATCGACCTGTGCTATGTAGCACAGCCCAAAACAGACGAATGGGCACCTGTCCTGCAGATTTTAATCTTGACAGAAAATCTGCACAGTAGGACGATTTTGCCTGCGCAGTACTTGGAATGCAAAAACGGAGGGCGAAATGACTTCAGATCAAAATTCTGAAACGAACAAGCCCTACGGCCTTTCCCACGGCATATACTAACCTGCAGACGCTCGTGAAACCTCGTCGCAATCGGAGGAGATGAAGCGGCAGGTGCCGGTGATGCTGCCCGGGAGGAGGAAGCCTGCTCTGATACCAATTGTTGGAATTAGGGTTGCAGGAATGCACACACAACTTCAAGAAGATGAGGAAGCTTGAGCACAACACAGTTGTGTATTATGAGTGCCAAAAATGAAAGATAACAAGCCCTAGAAGATAATGGGCGTATATACAATGCACGGGGGAAAAAACCTCCTAGTGAGGGAAAAAGTGCCCCGCCGGTCCTAAGTGTGTTCACACACATCACTACTATAATATGGTAACAAGAGGAAATGCGACCTCGCATTCAAGCATACAT
This sequence comes from Cibotium barometz, assembly GCF_041138505.1. Classification (NCBI taxonomy): domain Eukaryota; kingdom Viridiplantae; phylum Streptophyta; class Polypodiopsida; order Cyatheales; family Cibotiaceae; genus Cibotium; species Cibotium barometz. The sequence continues at coordinate 43,449,411 of NC_141090.1, forward strand.
GTGCAGTGTTCTATAATGTATATATTTTGATCAAAGTTCAATTGAAAAGTTTTTAAATTAAATTTATACCATATTTCATTTGTACTACATAGGTTTAAGAGAATGGTTAAGGCATCAAAGCATGCTGGACACTCTAGGAGACTAGAGTCCTGCATACTAGAGCTGAAGAAACAATGTGCGTATGAATTCTTTCACAGGAGTAGGTTCCCTGGACAAGGGACAAAGGACCATGAGCATTGCTATATCTTCAAGATGTCTACTACTGGACCATCTTCGGGTGTCGACCTAGTGAGTCGGCGGATGCATTGCTTTGGGAATGGAGATTTGAGACAAGGCTGAGTTTGCTTTGACCATGTGCATAGGGTTGCAGGGTGGACTACAATGGCGGCACATGTTTATGACCCTAGGTATACTTTGCAATTATACTTATGCAAAGTCCATGACTTTATATGTACTTATGTAAAGAAGATCATGCTTCAGTGTACATGAGCTTATGACAATTGCCACTTGCGAATGAAGGATAAAGACACCGATGCACAAGCTATGTTTTGGTAGATGCTTAACGAGGTAATGGAGTAAAAGGGGTTGCTGAAACCGGACTTTGCCAGCTTCATGTGGCAAACAAGGCTGGGGAAAATTGGAGGGTTGTGAGGTCTATTTACAATGGCGGGCCAGACAACAAAATGGAGGGTAGAGAAACATCATGCTTGCTCCATTGGGAAACACAATAGTACGTGGTGAAGAATTCCCAGGACGAGCATCAGCTTTTGTGTAGGCAATGGAGGTGTGCTGGAAGCAAGGAGGATGCCTTACCTAAATACAGATATATAAGAGCATGGTGGGGTAATATCAAGGTGGGGATGCCTTACCTAAATACAGATATATAAGAGCATGGTGGGGTAATATCAAGGTGGCAGATGGAAATATTCTTGCTATGAATTATTGGCTGAGCTGGTGGAATGTTTGATACCCTCATTAGAGAAAACAATTCATTGGGGTGAGAGAATTGTTTACTGGTTAGTGGTAGTTATATTTGTATTTGATATTAGATTTAATTTCCTTCTTCATTAACAGGTTATGGATGACTCTACGTTAGTGTACGTTCCACGGACGAACTTGGTAGAATCCAAGCACGCAACTTGACTTGCTGGCAAGGGGTTCAAGGGGACCATCTCTCTTTACGATGGAGGAGTGTGACAGACCTAGCAAACACACTACTTCAAAGTGAAAAAAAGCAAGCATTCTAACAAGGGAAGCACTTAGGGTCTGGTCACAAAGTTATTAGAGAGGTTTGCTAATAGGAATGGATTATTACCAAGCCCAACCGTAACAAGTAGGATGGTGGGAGAAACGGTTTTAGAGGAATTCCCATGTTTCACATTCCCAACGTTGTGGGCAACAACAAGACAATGCACCATAAGCGGCGTCCACAAACTATCATGGATGAGGATGGAAATAGCTCCTATAGGCCTAAATATGTTACTCAGAATCAACCTCGAAAGGGTAAAGGGAAATTTTTTGAATTTGCACAGGAGCACCAAACAAACAGAGTTATGCAAATAGAGGAGGAAGAGGAGGGAGTGCAAAGAGTATGGGAATCATATATTCATGATACAATGTGGGCAATTCATCGTACAAAAATTAATAGAAAAGTCACTTGTCAAGCATGGCTAGGTGGCCAAGAAGGGAAATGTAGAAAACAAATCAAGCAGTCAGGGAAGAGGGGTCCCGACACCAAGCTTTTATGGGATGCATGAGTGGAGAAGTCGATACTGTAGACAGTTCATGTGGTTCTACAATGCAAGCATGGACCACACATGGTCCATATGCTCCACAATCACAAATGCACCTGTAAAGCCTCCTAGTGTCTAGCCAGTTCAAAAGGGTACAAACCTTACAAGCAATGAGGTGCAAGCTCTAGAAGGAGCGGGATTTATTATGTAGAAGGAGAGTTTTCGAGAAGAGAACACAATAGTAAGCAGAACCTCGAGGTACAGGATAGGAGTGTCGCACATAACAACAAAGAGGATAGACAATACTCTCACTTTGTTAGCTTCAATAATTGCAAAAAGAGTTGTGAAGAAAATGGAACATGAGGTGTTTGTAGTAGAGACTGGCTCTTCAAGGATGCAAGGTGAGAGGTATGATGTGAGTGACGATTGCAAAGCTATCGTGCTGTATATGTCAAGATTTTTAAATGAGAGCAGTTGTCGGTGGACATCCATTTGTTGCATGTAAGCACATGTAATTTGTCTACCTACGTGTACTTGGACATCCATTTGTTACATGTAAGCACATGTAATTTGTCTACCTACGTGTACTTGGGCTCAATGCAAAAAATACCATGTTCACACATTTGTTGCATGTAAGCACATGTAATTTGTCTACCTACGTGTACTTGGACTCAATGCAAAAAATAACATGTTCACACACCGCCACATATGAAGAAGGAAAACCTTGCCAGGATTTTGAGTGCCAGAAGGTCAATGCCAGTGTAAGCATGCGGTGCCGAGTGATCATTTATATGTATCTCTCCTTGAAAATGGCATACGCCATCACATGCCTTCTAATGGTTTTTTTGTAATCCTATTTAAGAATAGTGTCATTAAAAAGTTCTTTATTTCATGAAAGCCATGTCTTACAACCATCTTTTTCAAGGAGGAAAATAAAAGTTTTTTATGATGTTTATGAAGAATATGATTGGTAATTGCGTTTCTTTCAAACAACCTTGTAAATTGTTTAGTGATAATTAACTTTTATTCAATTATCGAATAGAATGGAATTCAATTTTACTTTATTGAATAAAGGGAATTTTCGTATTCTTTTTCAAATAATGAGTGTGGAGGTAATGAGCTTTGATTAATTTAATATTGAAAAGGGAAATCACTTTTTCTTGTGCGAATAACGAGAGACGCTTTATGCGCACCCAATAAAGGAGTGGTGCTCATTTTTGCATGCACCTAAAAAATGAGAGGTAATGGCCAAACAGAAAAAAGGAGTGGTACATGAATTTCTTTGAGCAAGTATGCTATTGTTTGTTTTTTTTCCCTCAATTTCAGTCCTCTCCTTAAAGTTATAAATTTGCTCTTTCTAGTTAGAGAACTCTCATTTGTATGGAGTTTTTCTTTACTAACGAAAAATTCATTGTGTACATGAATTTTTTTGAGCAAGTATGGTATCGTTCATTTTTGGTTAATTGAATAAAGTACAATCCTAATTTTTTTGAGCAAGTATAGTATCAATCGTGAGCAGATAGAAGAGATGTAGAGAAAAAGCAAGAGATAGAGAGCATAATCATAAGGAAGAGGGAGAGGGAGAGAGACTAAACATAAGAAAGATGGAGAGAGCAAAAGAGGGGGGAGATAAGAAAGTGGGGGAGAGGGAGGCTAGTTACAAGGAAGCGGGAGAGAGATTGGTGGGATTGATCCTATTTTCCTCTCCCTCTCTCTCCCTCTCCCGCTCTCTCTACGTACATAAATATAGAGAGGGAGGGCATAGAGAGGAGAGGGAGAGGGAATGAGAGAGAGAGGGAGATGGATAGACATAGATTGAGAGAGCATGAGGGTGTGTGTTGAAGGATGAAGAGAAATAAAGAGAGTGTGTGTGTAGAGGGAGAGAGAGAGAGTGTGTAGAGAGAGAGAGAGAGAGAGAGAGAGAGAGAGAGAGAGAGAGAGAGCGTGTGTAGAGGGAGAGTGAGAGAGGGAGAAAGAGAGAGAGGAAGAGAGGGAGAGAGGGAGGGAGGGCATGGAGAGAAAGAGGGAGAGGGCTAGACAGGGGGAGAGAGCATACAGTGGCAATGAGAGAGAGAGGTAGACAGAGGTGGAGAAAGCATGAGGGTGCATGTTGAAGGAGGAAGAGAAAGAGAGGGAGAGAGATAGAGTGTATAGAGGGAGAAATAAAGAGAGGGAGGAAGAGGGATAGACAGAGGTGGAGAGAGCATGAGGGTGTATGTTGTAGGAGGATGAGAAAGAGAGGGTGTATGTTGTAGGAGGATGAGGGTGTAGGAGGATGAGAAAGAGAGGGAGAGAGATAGAGTGTGTAGAGGGAGAAAGAGTGTGAGGGAGAGAGAGAGGGAGAGGGCTAAATAGGGGGGAGAGAGCGTATGGTGGCAAAGAGAGAGAGAGGGAGAGGGATAGACAGAGGTGGAGAGAGAATGAGGGTGCATGTTAAAGGAGGACGAGAAAGAGA